>NC_056725.1:496563865-496651365 GCF_019279795.1 Protopterus annectens | reverse complement strand
GACAGTCTTCACATATTATAATTTAGATAACATTTGTGAAATATCCTCGCAGTTAATAACTGCACTATAAATAATTATAATATGCAAAAACAACAGGAACAAACAGATATCCCATTTGGATATATACTAGTTAGTATATGTAACATGTAAAATAACATCATGTTAAAAACTTAAAATATATAGAAATGCAAATATTTTTGCACTATTGGGCAAATAGATTGCAAGGATGAAATATATCCAACTACAGCTTTATCTTAACTGACAGCATTACTGCACATTAAGCTAAAATTGTCTTGACTTCCTAATCAGAGAGACCCACGTGCTGAGACCAAAACTCAATTTAGAGACTTCAGGTTGCACTACATCTCCTATTTATTTCAGTTTGTTTTCTTTTTTGCATACTAATGAGCATGTTTAGTCACTGTTGGTCAGTTATCTCTTTGAAGAGTCTTATAATTGTATTTTAAGGCCTCGGTTTCCTGTCTGGGAATAGTTGCAGTTCATGGCTCCACCAAAAGGCATGACGATTTCCTTTACAACCTCAATTGCAAATTTCATATACAGGTTTTTTTCTTTATACTTCCATAGAAAAATGTCACAAGTTGTCATATATTTTCCATATCACTGTAAGACACACATATTAATATTCATATTGCAAATTTTTGGTTTATCTGTTGCAGGAATTACAAAGCTTAAGTGCAGCTCACATATTAGTTACATTCTAATTCAGACAACAGTAGTGCATTTATATATTAAGCTCAAAATAAACGTGTGTGTGTGTGTGTGTGTGTGTGTGTGTGTGTGTGTGTGTGTGTGTGTGTGTGTGATATATGCGTACATAAATACGTATGCACATATATATATATATAGACACATCTTTCTCTATGTGTGTGTGTGCAGAGAATAAAAATGTGGTCATCAGTTACTTTTGTAATCTTTGGATTCTACAAAAATGATGGCTTAACCTTCTTTCTTCAATTGTGAGTACCTCAGCTTAGTGGCAGTAGTATGCAATTAAAAAAATGTAGTTTTCACTTCCATCAGATATTTCATGTGAAAGCACAATATTTCATGTAAGAACTCGAAGCAGCAAAGGAAATGAACCACTCTCTATCAGCTGAAAAATGAATAAGCACTTCACACTGCAAGATCTGCTAAAAATCTGTAACAGTAGATCACAAAGTTCAAATATGCTTTCCCTTCAGTTAAAATTGCAGGACATGAAACTTCCACAATGGATTCTAATTTAGCTTCTACTGTGTATAATCCATCTATCCCTACTGCATATCCTAAATATTGTATTTTTTTAACACACACATTTGTTTGTTTGTCTGTTTTAAGAAGAAAACTTTCTCATTTCAACATTTTGTAAAGTTTCGGCAAATTTCCATCAGGAGTATTCTCAGGAATTAAGATATTTTCCAAATAATAAGTAATAAACTTTCTATAATCCTCTGAAATGTAGCAGTTGTAGATGGCACTCCAAAAGGTAAGCAGTATAACATTTTTATGGGTATTTTTTCTTGCATAGATTAGACTAATTATCTAACTTTACCTGACGATAAACATAATTCATACATAATTAAAAAAAATTGAGCCATTCCAAAAATGTGAAACCACCTTCCACTTGAAGAATAAGGTACTGCTCCAAAACCAATAACTGCTAATAGCATATATCCTCCACACATACTAACAGTTTCATCAAGTCACAGTACAGGTACCAAAGAAGACGCCATTGAGAATATTTGACAAGTAATTATTTTCTCACTAAACAGTCAACTTCTTTTTCTGTCTTCAGATGTATAGCATACAAAAATACTTCCCCTCAGATTTAATAACATCCATGTAGGCATAGTGTACAGCCTATACAGAAGGGACCGTGGTCATGTATGCGGTACCCCCCTCAGTAGCCTGCCATGCATATTAATGAAGGCACTTTACTGAAGGACAGCCATGTAACACAGTTATTGAATCAGTGTAGGGAGTGTATGACTTTGTCCGGAGATGAGTAACACATCTCCTGCACTGTCAAAGTGCAGTATGTATATGTATATGTATTAAATATTTTTTTTATGTTTGCGTGGCACGCAGCAATTGACATGTTCCAGAAATCTAAAAATAGAAACTGGATACATTTAATTATGAATGCAAAGGTCAAGTTTCAGCAAAGCTAAGCAGGTTTGCTTGGGGTGGTGCTCAGAAGTGCTTAAAAGTAGGTGAGAAATATATGTAAAAGGATAGCAGCATTCTACACAGCCACGTAGCCAAAGGGTTAGAGTGATAGCTGTAGGTGCAGAGTCTGAGTACACAGAAGGGTTATGAGCCATATACTTTCCAAATACAAATTATGCCAATTATATTAAATCCTGATGTACTGCACTCACGTAAGCTCTGCTAAGTTCAACCATGCCACTTAAACAAGATCCGTTTTAGCACTGTTTGGCACTGCGCAGCTCCATTTAGCTGGTTTGTGCACTGCTAAGCAGTGCCAAGGGGTCTATATCACAACATGGAAGTGGCAAAACTTTGAATGTTATAACATAGAAACCAAAACCACAAAAGCTGAAAACCTCGAAGAATGAGAACAGCGATTTTTTCCCCTGGGGAAAAAAAAACGCTGTTCCAGTACAAAATGTGAAACACACGAACACTACAAACTATTTCTAATGTGGGGGGGCTTCGCCCCTCCCACCCTCCCTACTTAAATATACCAACTCCATGCTCGCACCACAGTGGAGGAAATAGCGAATCTGCAAAAACAACCCACCAAATTATTTCCCTGGGAAAGAATTTGATGTTCCGCAGCTTCAATATTTTCAGTCTTTGAACTTTCAAGTTCGAGGTTTTGGTGTTCGAACTTTTCAGCGTTTGAAGTTTTGATATACACCCATGCCAAGCAATGCTAAACATTGCCAGTTTAAGCACGGCTCAGCTGAGCTCAGTGGGTTTGCGCAGTGCTAAGCGATGCACCACATTTTTAAAAATTGCCCAATGGCATTAAAGTGCAGGAAAACAGGATATATTAAGTGCAATAGGCATGAATACTGGACAGTCTGTTGGAGTTCAACCTGTGAGGATACTATGGCAGTTGTTGGACAAGGTATGCGCTTTTGGGTGCAGCAGTGGAACATTGAGGAGTCCAGGGTCATGGTTGGACTCCTAGTCAAAAACCATGAAGACTGGCTCATGAAGGTTGGTTACCGTGACTCAGAGTACAAAGTGGAAGCCTGGGACTGGCTGGCAAGGGACCTCACCAGTGCAACTGGTATTCCCCACACAGGTGAGCAGTGTCATGACCACCACAATGACCTGAAAAGAAGGAAGGGGACTCTCTTGGATACCTGGGTCCAAGAATTCTGGGTGAGCAATGTTCCACCACTGTGCAAGTATACTTACCTGTGTTTCACCAATGTTTAACCTTGAATGTCTGCTAAACTGGTATGCATAATGGTGTGCTTCTTTCCCAACAGCTGCAAAGGTGAGAGTTTGTAATGACGAAGAGAATGCAGGGCGCCTGGCCAGGTTGTGCCATAAGAGTGGTGAGTGCAGATGTATCTTGCAATCTATAGTCATATAAGCAAGAAAGAGTAAAGTATTAACTGCCATTAGGTATATACAGTTTTGATTGTATTGCATTGAATGTAGTCACAGGCCTAGACTGCAGTAAGTGAGTACTGCCAAATGTACTGTAATAAGCAGAAAAAGTAAAGCATTATTCTTGATAAAGTAAATTAAATAAATTTTCTATCACAATAATTATGGAATTACAGCTGTATTGCAACACCTGCATTACATTAACCATTGTCAATAAAATCTCGGAACTACACCAGTAAATGCATGAAGGTATCTGTAATAAACTGTTGTGCAATACTTGTGGAATGAGAACTGATATCGCAACCCAGTAACAATATATTGTGCACATCTGCATTTTATTTAGTAATGTATAGGTTACCTAGTCTCTCTGCCATGAATGTGTTGCATGCAGGTGTGTTCAACTCTCACTGCACTGTATTACAACACTGTAGTAGTAGTACCAGGTCATATTTTGTTTCCAGGTGAGCTCTAGGACAAAATCAGTCAGTCAGATATCAGCAGTGACTCAGCTCAGTTTGTTAAATGCTGTGAGCAAAGTACATTTTGCTACACACAGACCAGGGTTTGAATCTGTTCCATGCACTAATAACTTTTACTGAATCTGATATGTTATGATGACAGATATGCTGTCCACTGGGACTACTGGTAAATGGGTGAGGTAGCCCACAGTATGTGTAAATAATTGTTCAGATGTCACAGACTGTTAAAATTATTGTTCACAAATGTGCTGTTTATCCACCCAATAAAGGACACAGGTTCAATAATAACAAAATATGATAAAAAAATAAAATAAAATGTGTAATAATTGATATCATTCTCTCCACAGGGACACAGATAAAGTGGTGAGATAGCTCATAGTATCTGGAAATAAATGTTTGGTCAGATGTCACAGACTGTTAAAATCATTGATCATGAATGTGCTATTTATCCACCCAATAAATGACACAGGTTTAACAATAACGAAATATGATAAAATAAAAGAAATAAAATGTGTAATAACAGATTATCATTCTCTCTCCAGGGACACAGGTAAAGTGATGAGATAGCTCATAGTATGAGTAAATAAATGTTTGTTTAGATGTTACAGACTGTTAAAATCATTGATCACAAATGTGATATTTATCTACCCAATAAAGAACACGGGTTCAATAATAACAAAATATGATGCACTAAAAAACATAAAAGGTGTAATCTAGGTATGGCTGTATTCCAGGAGTGTCCTGTAAAGGTTGATGCAGTCAATTACTACATGTGATGCATGTGTCCCCTGCAGTCAGTGCAATTTGGTACAATCCCCATGCTTGCCAAGCAAGGCATGACAACTGTGTACTCTCTGTACTTTACACATGCATGTCTCTCAAGTGTCACGCTGTCACAGAATGTAATTACTGTTGTGTAATCCCTCTGTCACAGATGTATCATCGGCATGATTATATGTCAATATCAAATTAAAAGTACATTAGCCCACAGTACTCCTTAGTAGTTATATAGGTCCACTTGATGTGCATACATTCTTTGTAGTTGTGTATTTGCATGTGTTACTGCTTGGTCCACAGTGTCCCATGCACATAGCTTGAGAGGTATGTATGCGCTACAGCAGCTATAGGGCACATTTACACATAAAGAAAGGGCAGACCTGTAGAGTAGCTAGCATTACTGTTGTCAACTATATAGGCAATGATGGTATTAATGGACTGCATTTCTCTCTCTCCCTACTCCTTATCTTCATATATTTATTATTGTTATATATTGGTTATGGTTTACTATTAACGTATGTTGTTTCATAAACTTTATTTTGTACACGTGTTTTATTACTGTTATGTATGACTATGGTTGCATATTAACATATCTTGCTGAATTACTTATTCTGTTGGCCTTATGCCGTAACTGTTACTGGCATGCTGTTAATATACTGACTGTTCTGTTATTTATTGTTGTGCTTCACATAATATGCATTACATTGTAATCAGGTTATTTCAAATGTTCTGGCATGCTGTTATTACTAACAATGATTTTGTTTACAACTCACCTATGTTTATTGCTTTACCTCCATACCCAGAGCATGTCTGGGTAGGCTGGTTCCTGGTGATCTGTCTACCCTACCTCAGCATGCTGTGGCAATGGGTACCAGCTCGTTTGAGACCCAAGCCAGTGGTGCCCCCACTGCTGGCCCTGCACCACCTTCAGGAGGAACAGCCTCAGTGGACGGGGCTCATCCCCCCCAGGAGCAGAGGTGGAGGGTGGGTTGTCACCCAGGAACAACTACTGGCCATGGTGAACAGGATTGTGCATCACAGTTATGAACAACTCCTGCGCCAGACTGAGGGCAGACTGGACAACCTGGTGGGGCCTGAGGGCCCTTGCACCCAGCCTCCAGCACAGCCATCTTTGGGGCAGTGAAAGAGCAGTGTTGACTGCCCATAGGTAGGGATATCCGTCACGCTGCTGCCGACTGGAAGCACATGCATTTCCAATTCTGCAACACCATCTCCATCCAAGTTGTTTACCCATCATGTGTCACACAATGCCCCCATATGCTGTCTTGTCTGTCTGCAAATGCAACCTCTCCTACCCAACTTACCTCCCCATATGTACTTATATCTCTTCCCCAACATTCCACTCTCTTCTTAAAAAAGGGCTATCTGTCCCATAAAAAATATTTTGCCCCATACATAGCTCTGCATTTTGCACACGTGTCCACTGGACACAAATAATTATTACATTAATTAATGAACACATTTATGTTGCCCTCACCTCTCTCTCTGGGGTGTAAGGCTCCAAATTCCAAATTCTGTAAAACCTGCACAGCTGTTGCTATACAAGAAATGGAAAGCTATGGTCTTTCCTGTGACCTTCCTGCACAGCCCTACCTGCCTTTCACTATGTTTTTCCCTGCTTGCCCCCATTTCACCACTTTCCTATCACCCCCTTTTTCTTTTCTTTTGTTATTTTTAGCACTGTTTTAAATGGAGCTAAGTGGTGTGCTGTGCAAACCCTCTTAAAACTGCTTAAAAGTGTCGTAATCATCTTATGTGTTTCTCACAGTGTTAGACACATCTGCAAAATAATCTCCCCTGACACGTCTCGAACGCAGGCCTGTCAACTACAGCGTAGTGCATGAACCCACTAGACCACACAACTGTGAATTAAAACAGGTGCTTCCAGCAACATATACTGATTGCCACTAACACACTGCAAGTACATGTAATGGGAAAAATGGGAGTGTACTTGCAACTGTGATGCAGACACTACATCAGTACACAGTCAAATAAATAATAATTGATGTATATGAGGCCTGGGATAGCAGGTGTATCTGTCAACTGTACAGACTGTTGCAGAATGTCCACAGTTTTGCTCCCTAGTTTTGGCACGGTTTTTGTTTTTACAAAAACATATCTGCCTGCTAAAGTAGTGGTACGTCATTAAAGATTGAGGTTAGAAAATCATGACAGACGTTTGAGTGTCACACATCATACCCATCAGAAACCACATGCTAATGCAAATCCTGTGTCACAGACTGTATATGTGCGCATATATCTTTTAAAAGCACCTGCTGCAGCATTGACTCAGTAGCTCAGTCTGTTAAATGCCTTGCATGCAGTACATTTTGCCACCCACAGTCCTGAATTCGAAGTGTGTTGCACTTCAACTGCATTCTTGTGAATACAGCAAATAATGACTATGTCATGTCATTTTAAACAAAACGGGTTGCTGCTACTGAATTAACTACTACCCATGTTTGCAAGTCAACGGCCTGTAGATAGGGACACACTGCATATATTGGTATAGCCTACCTATATATCTCCTATTACTCTCTGATTGTCACAGTTACATAACATATGTACTTTAAGCACATGCCTCGACTGGATTGTTATGCGTACCCTCACCCTGGCTCTGCTGTAATGACAGAGCTGACACTGCTCCCTCAGTGACACATACAGCTTGCTGTCCTCCAAAGTGTTCACACCCCCCCCCTGACTGTCCCAGCCTGCAACATATGCAGCTGTATGTTAAGCTACCTGCTACAGACCTACCATACCTCACAACCCCCTAGAACAAGGGATCCAGACAACACCCATACATAAAGGGATGAGGGGCAAAGGTCGAGCAACAGGGACATGTTTCACAGTTTGCCCTTACAAACCTAGTGAGCTGACAGATCAGCAACTACTGCAGCAGCATGCATATTTTGATGGGTATGACATCTGACAATGACATGTCTCTTCCCCTTACTGACCTCAACCTACAATATTTAACACTGAACTGCCAGATAATCACAATGTCATTTGACAATGATCAAACATAGCATGCAAATTGAGGACATACCTCATAAATCTCAACGGTGGACAGTATTTGTACCTACTCTCTGTAATGCCGTAGTCTCCACACCTCAGTAATGTCCATCTCAAAGACTAAGAAAGGGGCCAAGGCCTACATGAAGGCCTTAAATATTGCACTGTGGTGTCATGCCATTAGCTAATGAAAGTGCGACCCAGCTGTTCTGGATGCAATTAGCAAGTCTGAGCCATGAACTGGTACACAGGCAATTACCTGTTAATGAGCATTAGCTACAAAAGGCAAGCAAATGCTTATGGGAAACAGGTCTGTAACTGGCTTTACCAAGACAGACTGTGATTTAGCAAGCTTTTTCTTCAGGTTTTGTTCACAAAAGGATTAGGTCACTCTACCAAGTATGTAATACAAGTCACCATATAATCGGACGCAGATGGGAGGATGCAGTAATGGGGGATAGGGATTACAACAGTAGGCCTGTAGTACATCTTTGGGAATGACATTCTGGTGATACTCTGCTGTCCAACAGCTACAGGCATCCCTCTCAACTGTGTCTGCTGTAAATTAAATCACAGCTGGGGCCCTCGTACTCCCTCCTACAGTGGTTGGCTGCTGTACGAATGCTACTGGATTATGTATTAGACATATTGACAGTAAGTAAGGGAGGACACAGTTGTCATATCACATGATGTACTGTCATTCAGCTCCTCTCAGTCTGTGAATGTCACACAAGAATAGTTCAGACACTGTAAAGGTGTCCCGGACTGTCCCTGATGTACTCTGGCTAGGTCACTGTTTTGTCGACATTCGTATCTCATCACTTGACAGCTATGGATAACATACCTGACAACCCCCTACAGCAGGAATGCAGGTCATAGCCATTTTTAGTGGGGGGACACAAACCTATCCTCAGAGACACAGTGTACATATTGGTCATACAAAGTAAGAGTATGAATAGAGTAACAGATATTACTGTAGCATTACTGATCCTGAGGTTTCTGGCATGTGACAGCCAGATTCTCTATGTTCTGAGAACAACCATCAGTTATTTGCCAACTGTTTGCCAGACATCTACATGTTTGTGCCAAAAGGACCACATATATCAGGCACATGTACATATTCCACAAACATCTGTGTACTGGAGAAGTATGACACCTACAGGAAAGATATCCTACAGAAGGTTTGCATTGCTGTCTGTCATTGTGGCACACTGATGTTGCTGGACTGTCCCCATATACTTGTAATAACACACACCTATTTTTCTGACAGTGGCTGTATGACATAGTAGTGGGACTTTGCCCATAGGGGACACACCACAGTAGATGGCATTGTTGGGTGTGGAGACATACAGCACACTCTGTCATGGCACACAGAGACATAACTGGTATTGCTACTATGTTGGTGATATCCACATAATTAGTGTGTTGATAGACTGTGGGGTATGATGTGGGAGGTAGCAGTGGGTAATGCAGGCCAATTTGGATGTGCAGGGTCCATACATAGTGCATATCAATGTATCTGGTCCTGTGATGTGTCCCACTCTTGTCTTTCAAAAAGGATGTATCGAAGGAGGCACCCACCATTTTCAGCTGGATGGCCTCAGACTGCATCATAACATTCAGCTGTCCAGGAGTAGCCAGCATCATAAACAATGTGCAGCATTGTGGGCTGACCTCATCACAGCAGTCAACCAAGAAGGGGTACAGGACAGAACCTGCGAGCAGGTCTGACACCGGGCAACAGATATGATTAATGATGCATGGCAAAGGGCTGCCACTGTGGCCACAGACCATACTCACACCAGTGGAGGGCCTGCAGTAGAACAAGCGCTCCCAGCCACAGAGGAATTCCTGGTGAACCTGGGATCAACCATCAGCTCCCAAGCATCCATCACCCCATACATTGTGGAGCATCCACAGCAGAGGAGCATCCAGGCAAGCTTCCTGTGTTCATCACTGTAATACTATATCAGTCATTGTGGCAGCCTCTGCCTACCAGTACATGGGAGTCAGGTCTATGTGCATTGGGGGGTTGGTTTTAACTCACAGTTGTGCATACATACTCAGAATGTTAGCAATGTAGGTAGTATCATATTAGCTACTGTACATGTTGATATACACACATATTACCCTGTAACAATGCCACATTTGGTATAGCTGACAATACCTCTCCCTCACATTTCCATAGGTACGTCAGGTGTTGCTGGAGTCCAAGGTCCTGTACCTGGTAAGTGTGATACTATTGTTTTATGGATGATATATATACCCTAAGAATGGTAAGGGCTGCCATTTTTCCCTAGACACAACTGTTATGCTTAGCCAGAGTACAATACTTGTATGTTCAATTTCAGAGGGGTTAACTGAAGTGTGTAGAATGGGTAATCACAGCTGTGTATTTGCAGGAGCAGTAAACATTTGCATTTATTTTTGAAAAGGTCTATGCAGTCTGCTATACAGGAAGCAATCACTCACATATGCCTGTTCACATACAATATAGAGATGGTACATACCTGAGGCAGTGATACTATAACTGGCGTAGTATGCTCAAGACAGGTGCACTGTGTTTTAGGTGTAGGCCTATCCCATACACTGACATATTGCTTATCTCACAGGTGTATAGCACTGGCAACATTAATGGGATGTAGCTGCAGTGCATGTTATAAAGGGACTGTCTTGTCTATGTATGGTGTAGTCTGCTTGTGTGTTGTACATGGGATCAAAAATAAGATGTGGTATGTGTAATGCAGTTGTGGCTCCTCATCTGTATATATGTGTGTGTGTGTGTGTGTGTGTGTGTGTGTGTGTGTGTGTATGTGTGTCTAGTTTACCATACATAATAGTGCAGGTAGCAATGTACTTATTTTGTCTTCCTCCTCACAGGTGAATGTGGGGGTTGGAGTGTGTCCCCCTCACAACCTGATGTCAGTGTCTCATTGGATTCTGATGATGATGATGGTGGCCATAGTGAAGCACAGGTGGGGGTTGAATCTGTCCCATGGGTTGACATCCCACTTCCTCCTCCATCGTCTCCCCACACAGTCAGTATGCTCACACATACCCAGTCTCCTGCGGCCACAGATATTAGACAGTCAGAGTGTGGCAACTGTGGCATCAAGGAGTGTAGACACTAGCCATAGCCAGATAGATGGTGAGGCCCCACATAGGCAGATTGACAGAGTGCTTGAAGAAGGACTACTGCCCATCCACCACCTGTCACAGGTGTCACATCATGGGTCACTCAATGCATGTTTTGGTGCATCATGGAGGCACAGGCACATTCCAAATGCAACACCAGATGGATGCGCTGGATCATGGATGCACCACAGTCTGACATCCATGACTCCCTCCACCACATTGGTGGTGCCATGGATTATTTCACTGATGTAGTGGACAGATGGTGGGATGAGACTTTGTCAGTCCTTAACCACATGTTCTCTGTGCTGGAACATCTGGTGGGAGCAGGGGATCAGACACATGAACGTAGGTCAGCAACACCATCTGCTGAGAGTCCACATGGCAGTGCACACTCATGCTCCCATAGTGGTAGTACCTCCAGCACTACAAAAGGGAGTGTGCTGTTCACACCATGATGTGGCAGACCATGGGCATGTGGTCCTGGGTAGTCCTGTGAAGGACATGGGTCCAGCAGATACCAGTCGCCATCAGCTACTAGCACCACATCTAACCCTGGACATGGTGGTGCCAGTGTGACTCCTGTCAGAGACAGTTTCCATGTTCATGGCTGGAGATGGTGAACTGTCCACTCTGCCATGTACAGTCCACAGCTGTCCAACATACCCACATTAGGGCTAGCACCTAGCTTGACTGTCTATATGCACATACTCAAACACTGTCACATGCAGGTTACCAACAGACACACATGGCACCTTCCCATGGCCCAGCTGACCAGCACCCCTTCCTGACTCACACACAAGCTGTCAACTGTTTGGCACAGCCTAGGCCTCTGGCACCACCACAGCACACCCTGTGCATGTGATGATACCTGTGCCACATCCCTGACATCCATAACATCGACGTAGGGACATGCAAATGTGTGTGTGTGTGTGTGTGTGTGTGTGATGTACAAGATGACTGTGTTACATTAGATGTAGTTTTGTAGTGTGGTAGTGTTATGCCATGACATGTGCTGTATGCTGGCATATGTCATGAGTACACATCAAAGTTTGTGTACCTTTCTTGCATGATGTTAGATTAGCAGTAGTGTTCCAGAATGACAGGGGTCTGAGTGGCTAAGCTATGGAGACTTGATGGCAATACAGTGGCTCAAGATGGCATGGCAGCACAGCAAAAATATGACATCAGCAAGGTATGGCTGTATATGTGCATGGTTACCTAGGTGCATATGTGTAGAACAGTGTGTCAGGGACAATGGGGGTAGACAGCGTAATCTTGCATGCATACCCTGTAACAAGGCCTGCTATCCTTGATACTTGTCACCTGGGTGTTCTGTACATACAAATGTAGGTGGTGGCAGACAGCATTTATGCCTAGGTAGATGTGAGCTATTTAGGGCCAACAGCTAGTCACAGGGCAGTAAAATGCATGACAATTGCACACCCATATAGCCATATGTGTACTGCTGCATGGGAATATATTCTGCACTCACACACACAGAGCTGCCTTTAGTGATATTAGAACCCCTCCCTATCTATTAGTATACACTATAGCACTAAGTACTTAACCCATGCGCCACAGAGCTTATCTGTTTTAAGACTGTCAGCCAGTGCTGTTAAGGTGGATGACATCAGCAGGCCTTGTAAAGGAAACCAATGGGAAGGCTGGTAGGTAGGCACAGGGACTTAAAATGTATAACCATTGCACACAGATAGGAGAGACAGGCACACTGCTGTAAGGGGATATATTTACACACACACACACACACACACACACACACACACACACACACACACACACACACACACACACACAGTTACCTTTATTGAGATTAGAACCCCTACCTACTTACTATACACTATAACACTACTTATCGCATACACCATGGAGCTTATCTGTTTTGAGAATGTCAGCCAGTGCGGATAATGTGGATAACATCAGCAGATGTTGACAGGGAGGCCAATGTTGAGGAGGATGCTAGTCACAGGGCCATAAAATGACTGATCATTGCACAGACATAGGCCTGATGGGCATGTCTGTACTGCTGTAAGGGAAATATGTTCACACACACACACACGCACACACACACACACACACACACACACACACACACACACACACACACACACACACACACACACACACACACACACAGTGGCTAATGGGAGATTAGAACCCCTACCTACCTACTATTACACACTACAGCTCACAATATTAATTGCAAGCACCACTGGTTACATCTGGTGCACATGTGGCTGCAGTCACAGTACTTGTGGGTACGCAATGTGACCTTGGCTTACACAGCCTGAACCTGCTTTTTGCTGTTATTATATCTAGTGTAGTAGCTGTGGGGTACCTGTTAATACCCCTGCTATGTATATACAGTTACCAGTAATGCAATTTCTGGCCAGTTGCAGCTTGCTAGGTGGACAATTGGCTATTGACAATATGGCCTGTTCAAGTCCTGCATTGAAGCCATTGCACATTACACCACTTGCTCATCATTGTCTGTCTACAGGGTGACATTCCACAGGCACAGGGATCTGTGATTGGGTGGATTATGTCAATATGCAGCCTTGGTGCTTTACCATCAGACAACAGTTGTGTGTTTAGGTGCAGATAACCCCAGCATTCTGCATGTAGGTGTGGACATTTGTGTATCCCCACACACATATACACATGTATACATATATATATATATATATATATATATATATATATATATATATATATATTTATGTGTGTGTGTGTATACATATATATATATATATATATATATATATATATATACACACACACACACACACACACACACACACACACACACACACACACACACACACACACACAGACCTGAGGGGGGATATAGAGAGAGACAGATAGGGGGATAGGGAGAGACAGATAAGTATACATGGCTGTCTGTATGCACAGACATATTTTCACGTCAGTTCTTTAGGCAGATGAGGCATCCGACATGGGCTCAAGTTAGCTGAATGCAGAAGCATGCCCAATGTGACTGTCAGTACTTACAAGGTGACTCCATGTTAGACCTACCTGTACTCCAGTCTGGGATTTTGTGTGCTGCAGCCAATTGGCTGCTGCACCTGATTCAGCAGTCCAGCACCTCCCTGATATTTTGTCCAAGGGATTCCCTGGCTGTGTGCTGAGTGTAATACATGAGTCATATGTAGTGACTATACAGATTGTAATAGACTGTACAAAGTTTTGTGTCATATTACTTTGTTTATACCTATCAAACTCCACCCACACCCCATCAACCAATCACAGCCCGCACTACCGCTAACTAGGTCTAACTGTCTTATCCATTGAATTAACTACTATTACTATTTCCTACTCAAACACCTTCCTGTCACCTGATCCCAGTAACTACTTACCTTATAGAGATGCCCCACCTCAACAACAAATACCTAACTCCAGCAGCTATGCATATATTCTGTGGCTCACCACTAATACTTTTTTATTCCCTAACATCTTTCTACCCACTAATTCTAGGCAACAATCTCCACCCCTGGCAAACCTCTATATACACCCACATAAATAGCCCATCTCACATTCCCATATCACCAGACCTCTTCCACATTAGCCACATATATTTCTACACTAATAAATTGAAACCCCTAAATACTTCTTCCCAAATATTTCAAAAGCACTCCAAACTAGAATTTAAGCTATCCAACTAATCTTATTTCTTATCAAACAACTAAACCATTCTTGGGAAATACACCACAACCCTGGCCCCAAGCCCCTACAAGGCATAGCTAAAAACTCCAACATAATTTATCCAGGATTACTAAACCAACAAAGTAACATTTACCTTCTCCTTCTTAATATTAATGCAAGAAGCATCATCAGTAACAAAGTACATGACCTACATGCCCTAATCTCCCACTATTCCCCTGATATTATACTACTAACAGAAATGTGGCTCAAACCCAGCAATAACAGCAATGAAATTGTACCTCCCAAATAGATTTTACATAAAGACTGGATATCCAAAAGGGGTGGAGGGTTAGCCATCTTATTTAAAGACCACTTAGTGATTGATAGTATACATATAAACATACCCAATTTTGATAATACAGAACTTATCTGCACTAGATTGACACTCAACCCCAAAAAACAAATTAACACCATAGGTGGCTATATCCCACCTGGGAACAATATTCTCACACTAGAAAATGTACTAGACTGGGTCTCTTCTTCCCTCTCACAGGAAACAATCATGATGGGTGACTTCATTGTTGATTGGCTCATCTGTTCATCTCAAAACCCAGCTTCACACATTAACCGACACAGGTTCACTCAGCTTATCACATCCCCTACTAGGACAGACAAAATCTCCAACCGACAGTCTATCCTGGTTTGGATCTTAGTCAACAACCCATCCCTATCCACACAATCAGGCTGCTTCCCCAGTGGTCTGAGTGACCATCTGCCAACCTTTCTGCTAACAGCCTGTACTCATCAAACTAATTAATTAGAAGTAAATAAAATTTCAATCCAAACAGGTTCATCTCTTATCTGAATTGCTGTAATTGGGAATCTTTCAGACAGCTTCCCCTTGAAGATGCAGTCAATTACTTCAACATCGCTTTCCTTGAGATACTAAACTCCCACACTCCCTCTAGAACAATCAGAGTAAAATCTAATTATGCACCCTGGCTTACTAAAGAATGTAGATCCTTACTCAAAGCTAGAGATAAGGCTTGGGAACAATTCAACAAAACCAAATAACAAAGCAAATATTCCTAGAACTGAGAAAGAAAGCTAAGACATTAGTAAAGTCTGATAAAATCAACTACTACCATAACATACAGAAAAAAACACTTTAATAACCCTCAGAAATTTTGGGCTGTAATTAACAACATACTCCTACCTGGCAAATCAGCTACGCCTACCCCATCAACCAACAACTCTGATAGTATAGCAATCCAGCTTAATAAATACTTTACTGAAACCATGGCAGATGGTCACTCAGCTAAGAATACAGCATCCATGGGACCAGATGACATCTCGGGCTGTGTACTACATGAACTACAAAATGAACTGGCACCTCACCTAAGGTCATGTTTAATCATAGCCTGACCTCAGGCTTCATGCCCACTGAGTGGCGCACAGCTACAGTTATCTCACTCCACAAGGGGGATCCACTTTGGATCCAGGGAATTACCATCCCATCAGTCTGACAAGCCTGATCTGCAAGGGCATGGAACGCATTATCATGGAACTTATAAACAAAGACATTGGCAACCTTCAAACACTGGACCCTACCCAGTTTAGGTTCGTGAAGGGCCAATCTTGTCTCCTGAACCTGATTGACTTCTTTGAATCAGTCTCCAGAGCTGTGTACGAGGGTAAGGCAGTCCACACAGCCTATCTGGACCTTGCCAAGGCCTTCAACACCATCCCCCACTCTGGAATCATAGATAAACTTACTAAGCTGGGCATAAATCCCTATGTCACTCGATGGGTTGCCAACTGGCTTACTGACAGAACCCAGACTGTATAAGTAGACGACTCCAAATCCAGCTCCAGATAAGTGACAAGTAGAGTACATCAGGGTTCAGTCCTGGAACTGCTCTTGTTTGGCATCTACTTCTCTGAAGTACAGGCCAACACTAAGGGACTCTGGCTAACAAAGTTCGCAGATGACTGCAAACTGGGAGCCATTATTGAATCCCCAAATGATGTGGATATTCTACAAAAGGGCCTTATAGAAACAGATGCTTGGTGCCAGAGCCATGGGCTCAAGCTTAATGCCAAGAAATGTATAGTTATCCCATTTGGGAAAAACTATGTACCTATGAATTACCACATAGGTAGCAGTACACTAAACACTGAAAATGTGATGAGAGACTTAGGGACACAGATGGACAGTGGTCTCACCTTCGATAACCACATCACCACAACAGTCAGGAAATCCTTCTATGTGGCACACTTCATCACTAAGAAACGCCACCGCACTCACTCGCACACACTAAAATCCCTACCCGTTATCCTTAAACACACAACACTTACCTGAAACCCCAGATAAATCCACAAACCACATCACACATCACGAACGCGACACCACGATAGCGGCAGATTCGACATTTGCGGATTCGGCATAGTGTAGTTTCGGTTAACTGCACTTTCCACTGTTCGGTCTCGCTGTACTGAATTTCGACATTTCAGTATGTCGAGATTGTCTAGTGTATCCAACTAATTATAGGCCAACTGCCATCCTATCCCCCTTATCTAAAATTCTAGAGAGAACCATACACACCCAATTATCAGCCTACCTCCACAAGCATAGACTATTATCAAACACTCAACATGGCTACCGCCCTTCACACATCACTACTACAGCCCTCTTGTCATTCACAAATACAGTGAACTACTGTAGAAACAAAGCACAGTTTGTATCTGCCACATTTTTAGATATGTCCAAGGCCTTTGACATGGTCAATCACGACAAACTTATCAACACCCTCAATCTCAGCAACTCCATGATCACATGGTTCAATAGCTACCTATCAGGGTGACAGCAGGCCATCAAGTGGCAACACCAACTTTCCCCTCTTCTCCCTGTTACTATAGGAGTTCCACAAGGCTCCATCTTGGGACCCCTACTTTTCTCTCTCTTCAGTAACCAACCCCACACCACTACTTCGCACAGCACACTCATACAGTATGCAGATGACTCTACTATAATATGTACAGCCTCTTCCCTACACGACCTCCATATCAAACCCAAGAATCCTTTCTATCCATTAAATCATGGCTCATGAATTCTCACCTTATACTAAACCCCAACAAAACAAAGCTACTTCTCTTCTGCCCATCTAAATCCACCACCTCTTCTTCCCTAACCTTCACTATCCTATCCAAAAATAAAACTGCTATCAGCCCATCAACTCATACCAAGCTACTAGGCATAGAAATTGACAACAACTTAGAATTCGATATATATGTAGCACAAACCATTAAAAAAGTTTACAATAAACTAGGACTCCTACACAGAAACAAATGAGAAGTTATGTACCTACCATAACGTTCCATGTTAGTTGTCTTCTCTCACCTTCTTTCTTGCTGGATGGGTTCGGAGCCAATCCTCGGCTCCAACTCGGCCTATACTAAAGCTCGAGAGCTAATTTTACTGGCTCGAGGCAACCCTATATCCCATGATGCTAGGCGGTAACTACCCAGATCTCGTTTGGTAGCTGAAAAAAAATAGCCAATTTAGTCTCCCAACTCAGGAGGAGAAGGAGAAAGGAGAAACTCCCCAAATGTCACTATCTGAAGCAGTAGCTACCCCAGCGCAACCTGTTTGGGCTTAAAATAGAGCAAGGTAAGGCCCGTTAGAAGAAGGGGAAATCCTTTAGGTCTGTCCAGGCTAGGGGGATGGTGGGCGGAACACAAGAAAGAAGGCGAGAGAAGACAACTAACATGGAACGTTATGGTAGGTACATAACTTCTCAATGTTAAGTTGTCAATCTCGCCTTCATTCTTGCTGGATGGGACCGCATCCCTAGCACCTTCATCCTGGGTGGCTCATTGGAACAGACTCTTGAGAACGGTGGAACCAAAATTTGCCCTGTTTCTGGAGGCCATGTCCAATTTGTAAAGTGTAACGAAGGTATGAGGAGAGGCCCATGTGGCTGCCGCACAGATAGTGTCTATTGGTAATCTAGCTTGAAAGGCTGTTGATGTAGCCAACGCTCTGGTTGAATGGGCTCTTGGCCTAGAAGGCAATTCTTTACCTCTGAGTTGATAAATACAGGTAATCACAGAAGACAGCCACCTAGACAGGGTTACTTTGGATACCGGAAGGCCCTTTTTACTTTCTGCATAAGATAAAAAGAGTTGATCAGATTTCCTGATTTGTTTAGTTCTGTCCAGATAGTAGCGGAGCTGACAATGAACGTTCAGGCAATGCAGTTTTTGCTCCGCCCTGTTTGAATGATTAGGGAAGAAAACTGGAAGATCAATAGGTTGATTTAAATTTGTCTGGGAAGCAACCTTGGGTAAAAAAGATGGGTTAGTTCTAAGAGAAACTCTGTCTTTGTAGAAAACTAAATAAGGAGGACGAATACAAAGGGCATGAAGTTTAGATACTCTCCTAGCAGATGTAATGGCGACTAGGAAGAGCATCTTCCAGGAAAGTAACTTCAAAGAACAGGAAGCTGCAGGTTCGAAGAGAGGGAGAATCAAGGATGTTAAAACTAGATTTAAATCCCACTGTGGTGGGGGTTCTTTGACTGGGGGCTTGAGTAAAAAGATACCTCTGAGGAATGCTTTGCAAAGCTTATGGGACATGATGCTGGAGTCCGACAGGCCTATGTGAAAATTTGAAATGGCTGCTAACTGAACTTTTACTGTGGAGGATGAAGATCCTGAATGAAAAATTTCAGCTAGGAAATCTAAAACCGAGTGTACTGGAGCAGTGAAGGGATCTATATTCCTAGCCCTTGCCCAGAAGGAAAAACGCTGCCATTTACTAGCGTTGATCCTTCTGGTGGAAGACTTAAGGGAAGATACGATAATATCACGGACAGAATTTGAGATCATGGGAAGCCTGGCTAGGGACGGAAGTGGAGCAACCAAGCTGTGAGGTTGAGAGATTGGAGGGATTGGTGCAGCTGCCCTGACTGATGGGCCAAAAGATCTGGCACTGGATCCAGATGCCAAGGCTGCGCCAAAAGATAACAATGCAGGAACAGGAACCATATCTGTCGAGGCCAATAAGGGGCAATGAGAATCATCTTGGCTCTCAAGGCGATAGCTTTCTGAATTATTTGTGTGATTAATGGGAAGGGGGGAAAGGCGTATAGAAGTCCCCGAGGTCAATCGTGGACTAGAGCATCTCTGGGGGGATGGCCTGGAAGGGGGAAGAGAGTGAAGAAGTCGAGGCACTTGCTGTTTTGTGGTGTTGCAAAAAGATCGCAGCAAGGAAACCCCCACTTTCGAAAAATTTCCTCCGTCACAGATTGCTTGAGAGACCACTCGTGGGGCATGAGAATAGCTCTGCTCAGCCTGTCCGCTATGATGTTGGACTTCCCGGGGGTATGCGTTGCTATCAGAAACTGCTGAGAAGAGATCGCCCATTGCCAAAGTCTGAGTGCTTCTCAACACAGGGGATAGGACTTGGTTCCGCCCTGTTTGTTGATATACCACACTACGGACATATTGTTCGTTTGAATTGCAATAGTCCCCAGGAGAAGAGAGTCTTGGAGGGCTTGCAACGTTAAAAGCACTGCTCTCATCTCCAGGACGTTTATGTGCAAGTGGCATTCGAAAGGTTGCCATGTGCCATGGACTGTCCTGCCCTGAAAATGCCCCCCCCACCCGATCAGGGAGGTGTCCGATGTGACCGCGGCGACCGGGGGGGGAATAAATGGTCTGCCTTGAAGGACTTGAGGGGAGACCATCCACCAAGACAGATGTTTCTTGCAAGATAGAATGATTAAAATCTTGTGTGTCATAGGAAGCTGTTGAAAGGACCACTGGGAGAAAAGCATCCACTGGAGGAGCCGCATGTAAAAGCGGGCAAGGGGAAGTAGCGTGATGGCTGCCGCCATGAGACCTAACACTTTTAGAACATACCTGGCCTGAATTCTGTTGCTCTGAAGGAAAACGTGAACATGATTTTGAATATCTAAGACCCTCTGCTCTGTTAACTTTGCTGAGAGCTGTATGGTGTCCAAGGTGGCGCCTATGAAGGTAATAGACTGACAAGGTGACAAGGCAGACTTTTCAAAATTTACGGAGATACCTAGCCCTTTGCATGTTTGGAGGGTATAATCTCTGGCCAGAAGAAGCTGATGCCTGGTGGTGGTAGTAAGGAGCCAGTCGTCTAGATATGGAAAAACGTGGAATCCTTGACTTCTGAGATGAGCCGTAACCACTGCCATGCATTTGGTGAACACTCGGGGGGCTGTAGTGAGACCAAAGGGCAGGGCCCTGAATTGATAGTGACTGGACCCCAGCCGGAAGCAGAGAAACCTTCTGGAGCACCTGTGTATCTTGATGTGATAGTACGCATCCTGAAGATCCACTGAGCACATCCAATTGTCCTTGCCCAGAAGGGGTAGAATGGACTGTAGCGTGACCATCCGGAACCTCGTTCTTTTTACAAACTTGTTTAGTTTGCTGAGATCCAACATTGGCCTCCAGTCCCCTGTTTTTTTTGGTACCAAAAAGAACTTTGAGTAGACTCCGGATCCTAGTTGGTCTGCTGGGACTGGCTGGATGGCTCTCTTTGTTAGCAGCTTTGACATTTCTAGTGCTGCTTGCTCCATTAGACTGGGTGGAACGTCTGGGAGGGACCCTTTTTGTAGAGTTGGGGTTTTGATAAAGGGGATTTTGTAACCCTCGGATATGATCGACTGCACCCATTTGTCTTGAGTGAGGGAGAGCCAGGCTTGTGGGTACAGCGATAATCTTCCCCCGACTGCCTCTGAAGGTGGACAGTCGGGCAGCACCTCAGGGATGCTGGAAGGGTTTGTCAGAAAGAGGTTGTCTGCTACCCTGATTCTGCGGACCCCCTCTGCCTCTTGGACGGCGTCTGTTGTTGTACCCCCCTCTGCCTCTAGGGGGAAACTGACCTCTTGCATCAGGCGTGACTCCTTGTGATTTGCGGAACCACATTTTTCCACCCTTTTGACCCTTAGGATATGGTCTAGATGAGGTTGAAAAACGGACTCCTACGGCAGAAAGAGTCTTGCCATCTTGTTCGCATCTGGTCAAGGTATCTTTCACTTGAGGTCCAAACAATGCTGAACCATCAAAGGGGGAGTTAGTGAAGGACGCCTTGAAGGGGTCTGCAAAGTTGCAAAGCTGCATCCAGGTGTGATGCCTTAAAGCCACACCTGTGCCTGCGGCCCTACTCACTCCATCGGCTGCATAGGAAATAAGCCGCATGGAGGAGTTGACAATGGAATTCAGGGTTCCTAGCTGCGAGTTGTTTTTTCCTGAGACCCAGCAGCTGATGGATCCTGTAGAACCTCACCCAGTTCTTTGAAAATATCTCTTTGAAGACGGTTGAAGTGGCATAAGTAATTCAGCGACCGCATGGCAAAGGTCGCTGACGAGAACATCCACTTGCCGTACCTATCTATAGACCTAGAATCCTTATTAGGCGGATGGATAGGCACTGAAGGATCAGCCAGTTCCTTCTTGGTGGCTGCCGCCACCACCATGGCATCAACTGGGACACCCTTAGTTAAAAATTGCTTATCCAAAGGAGCTGTGATAAATTTGGAAGGCCTCCGTGGGGTGGGTTCCATCGAATCAGGGGCCGTCCATGCCTTCCGTGCCACCACTTCCATAAGGGGTCGGCGGAGACACCCAGGAGGTGGAAGGGCGAGAACCAAATGCCTCTAGGTAAACCGACTCGTCCTCGGAAGGATTAAGGGTAGACCAGTTCCCCCTCTGTTTGAGGATTTCAAGGATGTCAGAAAAGGAGACATCCTCAGAGGGGGACCTTGGGGACCCTTCCGACTCATCCAAGTCGGTATCAGATGTGATGGACTCAGGGGAGTCCACATGCTTCCTCTTACATGTCCTCTTACGCGGGGGTTCACCTGACGGATCAGGAGAAGCCTCGGAAGAGGAGGATATTCCCAGTGGGGAAACCTGAGGCGTTGGATCTCTACGGCCAGGGGCGAGAGAGTGGGCAGAGACCTCAGCAGTCACTTACAGTGGGAGGAGCTGATGGAGCTGACCATAGAGCAGGCACTGTGGCCAGTACGCTACTCATGACCTCGAAGGCGCCCCTATCAGGCAGGGCAGAGGGCTCCCACTCCAAAGAACTAGGAACCCCAGCCGGCACCGACAGGGACGGCTCCGAAGTCGATGTCGGGGCCGAATTCACCAATGCCGATGCTCCGAGAGGGAGAACGGGGTCGGACAAGGGTCCGATGCCACTCGGAGCCGGCGAGGAAGTCCAAGCGCCCAGATCCCTCCAAGGAAGGCACCATGGACAAGATCAGAGCAGACGAAGGAGCCAAAGGGGGAGGTATCAGCTCCAACGTCACAACGGTCGCGGCTCCGAGAAGCTCCGGCTCCAAACTCAGGGGTAGAGTCGAAGGAGGAATCATAGGTTGTATGGATGTAGCCACTGTCTGATGAGACAGGCTCTGAAGCATTTGGGCCAGTGCCTGAGATTTTAACAGTCTGCTGACAACCCTCTCAAGGTCATGGTCAGAAAGCCTGGAAGACCGAGAGGAATGGCTCCGATGGCTCCGCTCCGAGAGTAAAGGCAATCTCGGAGCCGAATGAATAGATTTCAGAGATGGAGATCTAGACCTCTTACGTGTGGAGGATACTGAGACTGGTGGAGCCGATGGAGCCGTAGACACATCGGCTCCAGCCAGAGCCGACTGTGAAGACTGAGTCTTGGAGGCATCGGCTCCAGCCGGAGCCGATGCAGGAAGCTGCGATATAGACGTATCTGCTCCAGCCGGAGCCGATCGTGTCGCAGAAGGTGAGCCACCAGCCGAAGGCTTAGAGCACGGAGCCGACGGTTTGGATGGCTTCGAAGGCTTCCCCGGCAAAGACTTAGCCGGGGAACCTTCTGGCTTTAATAAGCCCCTCAAAATCTACTTATTCCTGCGCTCCTGCAGGACTCTTGGGCTGAATGCATGGCACACAGAACAAGAGTCCTGCAGGTGCAAGGGTCCCAGGCAATAAACACAAGAAGTGTGACCGTCTGTCAGCGACATCTTCTGACAGCACGATTCACACTTCTTGAAGCCTGAGACCTTCGTGTCTTTCGACATTATGCTGTCGAAAAAGTCAAGATTCTAAAAGTTAGAATCTACACACACACACTCAAACAGACAAGGGATATACAATTAGTAAAAACCACACACACAGCTAAGAATCCCTGGAAGGGACTGAGAAAAAAACGGAAGGGCCTAAGGCTTAACCTAGGGTGGGGAGTATAACTTGGGATAAGGGCTAAAACAGAGGGACTAAAAAGGGAAAAAGGTAGTAATAAAGATAAAACTAGCCTTTTAGACAAAATAAGGGAAATCTAAGAGAGAAAAACTAGAAAATTAATTTTTTAAATTTCTTACTGACCTGTGGAGCCGGTAAAAAGAGCACCTCGCTAGCGAAAGCGGCAAACGAGATCTGGGTAGTTACCGCCTAGCATCATGGGATATAGGGTTGCCTCGAGTCGGTAAAATTAGCTCTCGAGCTTTAGTATAGGCCGAGTCGGAGCCGAGGATTGGCTCTGAACCCATCCAGCAAGAATGAAGGCGAGATTGACAACTTAACATCAATTCTTAACAACACAAACAAGTTATCATCGCTCATGTATATCTCTTATCATCCCTCCTATATGCCTCCCCAGTCCTAACCAACCTCCTCAAAACTGAACTAACCAAACTTGAATCTTGTTACAATAAAATTGCAAAGTTTGTCACAGGTGCTTCTTACAGGACACATCACTCCTCTGCTCTAAAACAGCTAGAATGGCTAGAACTCCTTCAACTGCTACACTTTAATCAGTTAACCTTTGCCCATAAAATACTACATCAACCAGACAAAATCCATGCCCTCCAAAAACTATTGCTACCCTATTCCACTTCTAGACCCCTCAGATCCAACAACAAATTCCTGATAGTCACCACCAAAACAAATAATATAGCAGGAAAAGCACTCTTTGCTAACTACATCCCAAAAATATGGAACAAACTACCCTCTTAGATTACTTCCTGCTGCTCTATCAAACAGTTTCGGAAACACCTAAAATCACACTTGAAAGACACCTGGCTTTCTTCTGTAACTATCCTGGATAGACCTACCCCCCCCCCTCTCCCCCAAAAGGAGAGATATCTATACCAAGCGATTGCAGCCCCCCAAACATCTCCAACGCCCAAGTGAGAACTGCTCTCTCCAAAGCAAAAAACACAGCATCCATGGGACCTGATGGTGTCCCCGGCTGTGTGCTCCACGAACTCAACGAGGAATTAAACCCACAGCTAGGACAGCTGTTTAATCATAGTCTTACCTCTGGATACATACCCAGGGAGTGGCGCACTGCAACTGTGGTCCCACTTCACAAAGGCGGTGCCTCCACCGACCCTGGAAATTACCGGCCCATTAGCTTGACAAGCCTTATCTGCAAAGCCATGGAGAGGATCATAATGGACCTCATAAATAAAGACATAGGGAATTTGCAGACTTTGGATCCATCCCAGTTTGGCTTTGTCAAAGGCAGATCATGCCTTCTAAACTTGGTTGACTTTTTCAAACAGTCACCAAAGCCATTGATGAGGGAAAGGCAGTCCATACAGCCTACCTCGATCTGGCGAAGGCCTTTGATACAATACCCCACTGGTATCATTGAAAAACTCATCAGCTTAAATGTTAACCCATACATCACAAGATGGGTTGCAAACTGGCTGAGTGACAGAACCCACAGGGTCAGAGTTGCTGGCGCCATGTCAGACTCAAAGCCTGTCACAAGTGGTGTACCACAGGGCTCAGTCCTGGGCCCACTCTTGTTTGGCATCTACTTTTCCAAGTACAAGCAAACACAGGAGGGTTATGGCTGACAAAGTTTGCAGATGACTGCAAACTGGGTGCCATAGTAGAAAACACATCTGACACAGATATCCTTCAGAAGGGTCTCACAGAAACGGATAACTGGTGCCAGAGCCATGGCCTAAAGTTAAATGCCAAAAATGCATAGTCATACCCTTCGGGAAAAACAAGGTTACCCCTAGCTACCAAATAGGTGGCAATCCACTGAGTACAGAAGAAGTTATCAGGGACCTGGGGACCCAGGTTGATAGTAGTCTGTCATTTGACACCCATGTAGCTAAAGTAGTTAGGAAGACCTTCTACATTGCCCACCTTATCATGAAGGGATTCTCATCTAGATCAAGGGAGGTCATAGTCTCCCTATACTCATCACTCATCAGACCAATGATTGAGTACAATGCCCCATTCGGAATGTATCTGACCCGACACTTGCAGCAGCTGGAGAGGCCACAAAGTTCCTCACCAAAAGGATAAAGGGTCTCAAACATCTGTCCTATGCTGCCCGACTGAAAGAACTCCAGCTCTATTCAGTCGCCACGCTTGCTCAGAGGTGACCTTTGCCTAACATACAAGGCCATGTCAAACCCAGATTTGATGAATATGCTTCACCTCAAAAATCTAGTACCGACAGAGCCACAAGGCCGGGAGTCTTAAACCTCGACACGGCTATTAATAGGACGTGCTGGAGGGATAGATTCATCACCCAAAGACTCCCTATGCTGTGGAATAAAATCCCGGTATATGTGAGGCAGAGCACCTCGCTGGCCTTGTTCAAGAGAAATCTTGACCAATGGATGGGAGATCGCAGATATACCCCAGGGATTATCTCAGTGTCACTGCTCAACAGAGGCACAGCAAAATAATGGGTATAGTTCCCCATACTAAAGGGGTGGCGTAAGCCACAAAACTATGGGCTAGGCTTGTAAATGCCCTCGGGCAGATAGCCTAGTATGAACCTATGAACCTATGAACCTATAAGTATAACTCTATTTATCCAGCAAATCCTGGCTGTCCCCTCTAATCCTACCAATACATACCTCCTGATTCTGTTCTCATAAGTCTCTCTTGCTGATGTATGATGATTTACCTATGTGCTTACTAGTGTTGGATGGGTAATGTCTACATTACACATCTTTCTTTCTAATATATTATTCATCCTGGAAATGTAAATTTTATCTGTATGCCTTATTTTTTACACTGTTCATATTTGGAAATTTTAAGCTCCTTTTTGTAAAGTTTATAAATCTTTTGCATGATATTGCAAGCCTGTGTAAACTTTTGTTGAATTTTTGTAAATTTTGTATATGTATATATGTATTAAGCTTTTGTAAATTTTTGGAACTGAAGCTTTTCTCCCCGGGCCTCTGCTGAAAAGGGACATGTGTCCAGTTAGACTTTCCCGGTTAACAAATGTAAAATAAATAAATAAATAAATAAATATGTATGGTATGTTTTACATAGCATTGTGATCTTCTGGTACATCGGTGGCAAATCACTATAAACTGATATTAGGAAATGATGACAGATATTTCAGTTACTGACTCCATACACATCAGGAAACTATACTACTGCATGACCTGTTATTCTCTGCACTTTCTACATTTGTCTGGCCACTAGTTAATCCTTCTCCTTATATATGGGCCTTTGCCCAGCTACTGTTCATGGTTTTGTCCAGATTTCCTGCTCTAAGTGGTTGTAGGTATGTTGTGACTCGGGTACATGATGTAACACCACACACATGGTTACAGTCTTCACACCTCTGACTGTACATGTTTTGCAGAATGTCCAGCATTCCACTCCATATGTCTGCTCTGCTCCTCATACAGTTGTGTTTTTCTGGTAATATACTACTAAATGGAGCCCACTGAATTGTTGTAAGTACTGACACAGTTAAGTGATGGCCTTTACATCCTGCTGCTACTCTGACTTGTTGCAACCTGCTGTTATACTAACTACCTTCTCAGTTACTCAGAGCATGTATAATGTCTGTAGGTTTGGCCCTCTGTCCCGCCATTGTCTCTGGCTTTGTCCAGCTTTCTTGCAGTAACAGGTTGTGACATATTGACAGTCAGTGGGACTCCTATCATAGGAGTACCTCACAATGCAAATGTTATAGGTGCATCCAGCTTCAAACCATGATAATGTACTTAGCCCACTGAGCCAGACCAGCCACCAGACAGTGAGGTTTTATTCCTCACACTATCAACAGCAGACAGGTATACACTTTGACCCCTGCATATTTGTGGAAAACAGAACATGTAGCCAGCTAGTTTTGGGACAGCCCTGGGATTGTGTGGTCTGCTGCTATATCCTTGCAAACATACTGTTACTGCAGCTGTGTGGGAACACTGCTTTGTTGGGAGTAGGGGACTCTGGCACTGACAGTCGTGCATCTGTCCTATGACCGCTTGTTTGGCATTTCCCTTGCATACTACAGTGGGTTTTGCTGCCTTATGGCCTAATGCATATTATGGGGCAGTCAGTACTGGACAGAGTACCTGTTGTCAGACATAGCTGTTCGTTCTCTGCAAGTAGCCCACTCTATTCCCCTGCATAAATGCAGCAGGTCCATACATATGCTACCATAGTGTAGTACCCCATACATTTGTTGTAAAAGAGAGTGGCTTACCTTGTGAATGCAGCAGTTGATATACCTGTTTTTCAGGGCTGAGTCTGATGCATGCAGTACACAGCCAATGCATGGTAAGGTGCAGGTTGTGTGGTGTGGCTGGCATCCTTTTTAGTATGTATGTGAGTTGGAGTAAGGTGTCAGTCCCTAGGACCCTAAACTTTCAGTGCATGTGCTATGCCTTGCCTCTTTGCCCAGGCCAGGGCATACTGGGCACACTGACATCTGCCTACAGGGACAGCCTTAGAGGGTTCCTCCTCCAAGTTCCCCTGTGGGTGTGACTGTGGGGACCTTTGAACTGGTGGGGGGCTGTGTGTCCCTTTCCTGTGATGATCCTGCCACAGCTGTTTCAGCAGGATCATATTGTGTAGCATGGCATATACTGTGAACATCTGTGCACATGTGGCTGGAGAGTACTGCAAGGCTCCATCAGTAGTGCTGCAGTGGTAGCATTGTCACCTCACAGCAAGAGGTTCTCTGGTTTGATTCTCGGCTGGGGTGGCTTCTGTGCCGAGTCTGCATGTCCCCACTGTGTTCATGTGGGTTTCCTCCAGGTACTCCAGTTTCCTCCCACGTTACAAAGACATGCATTTGGAGCATTTCTCCCTGGGCCTCCACTGAAAATTGGCTTCTTTCTGACTCGGACTTCCCGGTTAACAAATGTTAAATAAATAAATATATCGAGGCACTGGAACTGTCACTTGAGCAAACACACGTTCTATGATGTTCCTAGTTTGTGCGTGTGCCTCATTATGGGATGCTTCAGTAGGTGTGTGTGCATTTCTGATGGGTGTCATCATCCACAGATCCAGTGCATAGCCAGCATTCCCCAGTGGATGGCCATAGGAGATGCCCTCCCTGGCAAACATCTGTTACAGCTGTGATGCGTGCCAGCTATGGGAGTTGTGATAACTTCCAGGGCTACCAGCACACACATTCATGATAATGCCTTGGGCAGTTGATGGAGTGATACCCCTTGTGGTTGACGTAGACTCCACCCTCCTCACCAGGCGGTGCTGTGATGTGTACATGAGTCCAGTCTGTGGCACCCATTACCTCAAGGTAGTGTGCTACATGGCAGAACTGACACATACTGCTGGGCCTCTCCTCATGGGTGTGGGGTAAATAAATGTGCTCACTGGCATGTGTTTGCATGGCAGCCAGGGACTAGTGAAGTACCCTGGTTGCTGATGCCTGTGAGACCCCCATCATGTCCCCAGTTGGTCTTTGAAAAGTACCTGTAGCTATTATACTAAGGCCTACATATAACTTTGTTTCCACCGGGATGGGTTCCCCTTTGCTGGCTCTGGGTCTGAGTTGCGGGTGGCAGAGCTCGGTGAGTTCTTGTAGTATGTCCCTGTCCACCCTGTAGCGCTCTACAATCTCCAGCTTATGTAGCTCCTGGAAGGTTACCTTGGGTCTGAACATTCTTCTCCTTCTCAATCTAGGCCTATTGTCACCAGCAACATCAACATTGACCTTAGCATCTAGCACATACAGATGTAGCAGACCTGCAGCAGCCCCTAGCATTCTGTCAGTTAAAATTCCCAAGTCAGTACTCCAATGATGCAGAGTATGGGGGAAAAGCAGATTGTAGGATGTATGCATACTTTATAGTGCTCTACTGCAGATGCAGCCTGTGTGATTGGCTAACTATGATGCATTCCACCTGCCAGGTACATCATTGAGGGGTTTGAATACCCAGTGTAAGAGGAAGAGGGGTTATAAGTTATTTATACATGATTGGCTTTCACAGGCAATTTTCTTTCTTTCTTTTTTTAACTGCCTTCCCTGCTAAGCACTGCAGCACCCATGCAATCCAGCGCTGCTGATATAAACAATGCTCAGCAGTCAGTTGACGCACTCCCATGGACAGGCATGCTCAGCACAGAGGCGTGCCACACAAACACACTCAAACAAGCTAAAACATGCGCCCCAAAGCTAAACAAAGCTTAGCACCACTGGATATGCCCCCTGCTTAGCTGAGCTGCTTGGTGTGCAAACGGGTGCTGCTAAGCTCCAATGTGCTTAAACATATGGTGACGTACCACCTTTTGATGTCAGCTACCTCTCCTGCAGACACCAACACGGTTCTGGGTCTACATGAATTTTATCTGCGGGCATGGTAACTCATTTTTCCTATTCAGTAACCCCAACTCATTTGCATACAGATCCGTGCACACAACATGGATACTACACTATTCCAAGGCCTGCCTCCTTAGCAAGCACAGATATCTACAATTGTACATACTGCATGCAAGACCCTATAATGCATTTTTGTCACATATTTCTTATTTTTCACTTTTAAACATTTAAATATTTTTTTGCATAACGGCATGTCTGCACACTGCTGCATGCCACACAAACATAATGTGGGCATGAAGAAAATAATTATTTTAAATTATTTCCTGTTACATTTTGGACAGACAAGGCATAGTTTTGCACATATCTGTGCCTACTATGCAATTTCTGACCTTCTACATGGGCTTTTAGAGCCCCTGTTCAATTTTTATTTTCTTGTACATGGAAATTTTCCATGTACACTTCAGACACCAACACAGGGTCTGCAGGACTGCCTATCTGCTTGCTGAATCGCTCCAGCATCCTCATTTGCATGCAATTCACCTGCTTATGCAGTGATCTGCATGCCATGGACACTTTCATGTTTGCACGCTCGTGCACGTCCCTCTGCTCTCTTTACTGGATTGCACTACTGCTTACTTCTGTGTAAGCTCCGTGCCACTATGCCTACATGGAATTCCCCCCTTTATGTCTGACAAATGTAGCTTTGACATCTGCTGCTACATGGGTATTGGCTGTAATTCATTTTAACAAACCTCTTGCCTGGAAAAAAAGTTTAATTTGTAATAAGCAATCTTCTAATACAGCACTTTTAGCATGCATGTGCTCTAGTTTTCCCCTACTTAAATGTTTTTTTACTCTTCATTCATTTATTAAATTTACTGTTTCCAGTATTAACATCAAGACTCAATGGCTTTCCTTCTATCTCCATCTGTAACAGATTTTATTTTTATTTTTTGCAAATTCAATTGTGCAGTGTATGCCAAGAAATGCTTTATGTAATCTGTCTGTAGTTTCTTTCTCAGCAAGAATACTATGTCAGCAGTCACTTCTAACCTTCTATATATTTACTCAGTACTGGCTTTCTTAAAAAAAATAATTATTTTGCTTTTTTACAGGCTCTTACGGTATATCCAATTCTATCAAATCATTTTATTTTTCTTGCTTAAAGTTACACACAAGAACTATATACAGTGACTTAAGGAGTTTGCAACATGCATTATCTTTGCTGCAATATATATTTTTGGAACCATGCCCTTCACATTTCTGTTCTAATTCTATGGGCTGGGACAATAGTGCAACAGTTAGCATTACTGCCTCAATGAACTTGGTTATCTTGCTCAATTGCCAGCTGGTACAAGCTCTGTGCAGAGTTTGTACATCGTGATGATGTCCGTGTGGATCTTTCCAAGCACTGGTGTACATTTAAGTCTTATTCAGTTATGTTTGCTACTTCAGCTGCTAAAGCAATAATTAAAGTATTTACAAAAGTTTAACTTAGCACAGACTATTGTAAATATAAAGTGCTAATGAACTTCTTCCTGTATTATTGAGTTTGAGTCATTCAGCTTCTATTTACTTACTATAATACTCTAAACAAGTCATTAAAATGGTATGCCTGTTCGCTCTGAAGAGAGGCCCTTATGCTAGTTAACAAACAGCTGTTTGGTGACTTCTGGTAGTATCCTTCATATGTGTCCACCATTTATTCCACAACCTTAGCTATCATGTCTCTCATGTTTACACTATTAGTCCGCCATTCATAATTCAGCCACACAGCAGTCACTTAATAAGTAAGCTTTCAAATGCAGGATCAAACGCTGCATCTCAGGACTATTTCACTAGATTTAGGATTAAAATATTTTGTAATAAGATTACCATCTGCATAAAGGTGTTTTATTGAGTTTTCTACAGTTAGGAGGCTTTCCACACACAGTAGGTTTCAGCTGCACAAAAAAGAGGCAGCACTCTCATTTTATCTTCAGTTGAAATTAGAACTGCAGAAAAAAAAAAGAAAAAAAATCTACATTATTTCACAACATTATTCTCTTGACTTTATTTGCATGTAAAATGCATTCAAAGCACCTATACTTCCCGTCATGGATTTTTTAAATTCCTGTCAGCAAAATAAAACCGTTACCCTTGAAATAAAGGGTTAAACATGTTAATATTAATTTAAATTTTAGAAAAGCAGCAAAAAAGCAAATACAGTGTCCATAGCTCAGCAGCTTAGAAACATTAGAATGCACAGTGGAGAAACAGGAAACAAAGGGTAAAGGGCTCAGATATGTTTCAGATGAATAATACTGACAATATCTTGCATATTATTGCAGCTTATTCTAAGCATAACATACTAGTTAGATTAACCACTAAATACTCAACACACACACCTACTTAGCAATTTTCCATACCTAGGAATTTTTCAATGAACTGACACAGGATTACTTTAGGGGGGTATAAGAATTGCTTTGGGGGCAAAAGACAAGGGGAGTGGCACCCACACAACAACAAAAGTGTCATACAGGTGACTTAAAGAGATAGGTGGCTCTGAACATCTTAACTTTCTTTTTAACTTGCAAGAATGAAAAAAATGTGTGACAGTGTGCAAGAAGTTAATGTTGCTGCCTTACACAGCACTTGATTCTCCAAGTTGTGTCTTGGTTAGGGTGCCTACTGTGCTGATTCTGCATGGTAAGCTTGTTCACTGGTTTACAAAACAGGCAATTTGTTTGATCAATGGTGATTCATCAGCCAGTTCAGCTGATATTTTGTATATGACATTGTTAGCTGACCAACCTCAAAATGCTTGTGGGCTTGGATCAGTTGAACAATTAATTACAAGTACTGTTAGTCCATTTAATCACTGTATTCAGAAGGTGAGTGACTCTCAGCGTACAAGTTACCATTCACATTACCAGTCACATTACCAGTGAGCAAATACTCCCTACAGGTTACGGCATACTAAGAGTAGACCGGCTAAACAAAAAAGGAGGTGGTATAGCTATAATATTTAAACAGCATCTAAACATCCAGATCTTAAAATCATCAGCTCCACAAATAGGCAATGAAGAAATAATATATACCAATCTCAAAATTAACCAAAACAAAACCATCAACATAATTGGATGCTACTTCCCACCTGGCCAAAACATCCCTCCACTAGAAAACCTCCTCAGCTGGTCTACCCACCAACTCCCCCAAGAAACTATCATCTTAGGTGATTTCAATATTGACTGGCAATCCTGTTCTGGCAACAATCCAACCCATCATGTACACCTTCATGGCTTCACCCAACTAGTCCAGTCACCAACCAGGATAAATAAAAACTCCAGCAAGCACACTACCCTGGATTGGATACTAGTCAGTAAGAGCCCCCAGTCATATATAACAGGCTGCTTATCAGATAGCCTCAGTGATCACTCCCCAACATTCCTACTCAAAAAATACCTATACCAAGCTAAACCTGTCATCTACCGTCAAATACGTAAAAAACTAAACTTTAACCCAATCACATTCATCTCATCCCTCAAAGAATGTAACTGGCATCCTCTAAAGTACCTCAGTCTAGATGACGCAGTTGAATTTTTTAATACTACCTTCCTGAACATCCTTAATTACCCTGCCCCCATAAGAATTTCCAGAACCAAAGCACAACCCTCCCCATGGCTACAGAAAACCACTAAGTCAGAAATGAAAAACAGGGATAAAGCCTGGGAGCACTGGCGCAAAACCAAAACCCCTCAGCTAGACAGAAATTCCTAGAACTACAATAGAGTCAAAAGCTAATAAAACAGGACAAATTCCAATACTACCAGTCTGCCCTAGACTCCTCACAACACAGCCCCAAACAATTCTGGTCCTCCATAAACTCCATCCTCCACCCAGGTAAAGTCAGTACCCCTCCTCCTAACATCCCTCACTCCTCAGAAAATATTGCTACCTCATTCAACACACACTTCACCCAAACCATACTATCACTAGCTAAACAACACAACCCCTCCTCCAACCCACACCTTCAACTAGTAATCTCCCCACTGCCTTCTCTTTTTCTCCTGTACCTACCTCCAACATAAAAAAACTCTTAACTAAACTTAAACCCATCAAATTAGCAGCAGACAACCTCCCAAGTGAATACCTACAAATCGCAGCTGATGCTCTGGCCTACCCATTATCCATCTTGATTAACCGATCTCTGTCAGAAAGTTACGTTCCCACATTGTGGAAAGTATCACATATAATTCCCCTCCACAAAGGCGAACCCTCCGCAGAACTAACCAATTACCACCCCATAGCTATTCTCTCTCCACTCTCCAAAATACTAGAGAGATGCATACACTCTCAGGTCTCAGACTACCTACTTACTAACAACCTCCTTTCCAGTACTCAGCATGGTTTCCGACAAAACCATAGCACCACCACTGCCTTACTCTCCTTTACTAACACTATCCTTCAGCATAAAAACAATGGCTATCTCTCCTCTGCTACTTTCCTAGACCTATCTACAGCATTTGACATGGTCACACACAAACAACTTATCTCTGTCCTCAATAACCTATCCTTCTCACAATCAGTCACCAACTGGTTTCAGAGTTACCTGTTTGACCGCCAACAATCCGTTGTATGGCAGAATGACATATCTCCCCAAATACCTGTCTCCATAGGGGTTCCCCAAGGATCCATCCTTGGACCCCTACTCTTCTCTGTTTACACCAATAATCTAGCCTCTGCCACCAAACATGGCACACTCATACAATATGCAGATGACTCGACCATCATCTGCTCAGCCCAGTCCCTACCCAAACTGCAAAATGTCACACAGGAAGCTTTTCCTCTGTTGAAACATGGTTATCCGATGCCCAATTAATACTCAACCCAAACAAAACTAAACTACTCATCTTCCAACCCACCAAACATACTCAAAACAACTCTCACTTTAACATCACAGCAAAAGACAACACCACTATATACCCAACTGAACACACCAAATTGCTAGGAGTGGAAATAGACAATAAACTAAAATTTGACATTCACATATCCATGACCATAAAAAAGTCCACAAAAAACTAGGAGTGTTATACAGAAATAAGCAATTTCTCACCAAAGCAGCAAAGATTTCAATAGCAAATTCCCACCTTATCTCCACCCTACTTTATGCCTCTCCAATATATACCAACCTAAGGCAATGTGATCTAAACAAGCTAGAGACCTGCTACAACAAAATTGCCAAATTCGCCACAGGGGCATCCTACCGTAGTCACCACTGTCTCTCACTTGCTGAACTGGGCTGGCCTGAACTCCCTCACCTCCTTCAGTGGTATCAACTCTCACTCGCCCACAAACTAGTAAACCATCCACTAAATGTCCCATCCCTCCAGAATCTACTCCAACCCTATCGCACCACCAGACCACTAAGATCCAGCAACAAAAATCACTTGCAGATCACTAAAGCCAATAACTCTGCTGGTGAAGCACTATTCTCTTGCGCCATAGCCAAATTATGGAACTCACTTCCACCCACAATTACCTCCGTACCATCATGCAGCCACTTCAAAACTTTACTAAAAGCGCACCTAAAAACATGCTGGCTATGCCCTTGCAACTCCCACTCTAATATCATCCACCCCATCCAACCACTACCTTTTTCTCCACTCGACTAACTGTCTTGATTATAGCAAGCTCAGATGCTCATAAGCCTAGTACTTATTATACAGCAGGAACTTATCATTGTAACATTTGTTAATGTCTGTTATGTACTTCACAGATAAAGATTCTAGTTGTCTACTGAAGTACTATGTTCTTCATCTGTAAATATGTTGTAAGTAATTGCTATGTTAAATCGTTAATTGTTATGTAATCCAATGTAACTACTGTCTGTTTATTTTACTGTGGAGCTTTTCTCCCCGGGCCTCCGCTGAAAATGGACCTACGTCCAGTCGGACACTCCCGGTCGACAAATTTAAATAAATAAATAAATAAAATAAATAAATAAGTATTAATTGAGCTTCTAAACCTGTTTGTAAGTCCAGTATTTACAATGGAGAATCTAAGTTATTTAAGTTTAAAAGCTTATAATATGAGAATTTTTATTTGGAACACTGCATTACCATTAAACAATTTCTAAAGAGTCTGCGGTTGTTTAACTTTCCAAATGGTATTACGAAGGACGATCATATCTACTAAATGCAAATGGATTTATTTAATAATACAGGTCTCACTTTATTAAAGCATTTGGTTGTCCACAATACAGCTAAGGTTGAATTACTTCATAACCAAATTAGAAGTCTAGACAGTAGTATAAGGAACAACCAGTACTTTGATCGTTGGTCATCTATTTACTATGGTATCAAGGTTAGAGGTGAAAGACATGTTGCCAGGTTTATAGCAATGAAACAGAAAAAGTTGAGTAGGGATGGTCAGAATTATAAGAATAACACTGCTTACCTTTTAACATAAAATAATCAGGGCGTGTCTGATAACAGTGATACCAAGTTTAACAATGGTGGTAGTTCTTGTATGGACAATTCTGATGTACATCATACTTCATTTCCACATGATATAGTTTCTGATTTTCTACCTTTACCAAGGCACTGATGTAGAATAGCCAGCAGTTCAAAGAATGTACAGACTAACAGTATTGCTGTATTAATGATCATTTTGATGGTATTAATGATGTTCTTTTTCATCAGGGAATGCATTACACCAATGAAAATACTCACTCAGGAGCAGAATGAAGAACAAGGAACAACAAAGGAGCAACTAAACTGTCCAGTGTTCAATTTGAGTCCTTTTGAATTGTGCAAACAGCATGTCTAATTCTTAAATAAGGGGGTTTATTTTATTCCAGCCAGGTGGAAAAATTTGGTGCAATTAATGTTTGATTGTAAATTATATATCAGGAAATTGAATTTACAATATATTTTAAATGACGTTAACAGGTTTAACAATGGTAATTCTTGCTTAATTCATAAAAAAGCAGTTATAATCCAACATTGCATCACACATTAAATGTTTTTTCAAGATACTTATGAGAGTGGCTTTACAAAACTTTTGATTAGTAAACCCTTAAGGAAAACTTATAATTTAACTAAGTCTGCATTAGATGCATTGCGTGATCTAAAGAACAATGTGCAGTTGAGAATAATGAAAGCTGACAAAGGGAATGGTGCTGCTATAATGAATATTGAAAAGTATAACTATAATTAATGCTTCATTGACATGTCTGATGTTACCTGTTACAGATCAGTACCTAGGCATGTAATGTTACATTATTTTTCTACAATTGATTCAATGATATTAGATTTGTTTAATCAAGGATTCATTGATTATTCTATTTTTGAATTTTTGAAAATGATTATCCTAGGGTTGGCACCATATTTGGTATTCCAAATATTCACAAAGATACAGCCAACCTCCTTTTAGGCCAATTGTTTCTGGCCATAATAGTAAAACTGAATATATTGCTGATATTTTTTTGTCTTGAATCCTGTTGTGTAATGTACTACTTCCATTTGGGTTTGTTTAGATCTACTCACGAATCACAGTTTTAAATGCACAGAAACTATGTTAGTTACCACTGATGCAGCATCATTGTATACTTCTATTACTGGGAATAATGGTATTGACTTTGCACGGCTGTATCTGAGTAAGTGTACTGATTTTGTAAATACTAAAATCAGCACTATGTGTTTATCGTTAGAGCTAGCAATTTTTTTATGTTTCAAGACAAGATTTATCATCAGTTTGGAGGCATAGCTATAGGTGCTAGGATGGCACCCATATTTGCAAAGCTTGTAATGGCATAGTGGGAACATGATTTTTTTCTGAAACATCCCTTTATTTCAATTTGTTAGTTTCTACAAAGCTATATTGTTTTAATTTTTATCTAGAATAGTGATTGGGATGATTTTTTAACTTTTTTAGTGACAGTAACAATAGTACTGATTTTTTTTTATTTACTATTGGTACCAAAGGTTTAACAGTTAATTTTCTGGAGCTGATTAATATGGATTTGTCTAAAAGTACATTTCATAATTATTCAGAAAACTTACATTTGCTAATAATTATCCTCATTATAGTAGTATGCACCCTAAGTTCATGACGTGAAATGTTATTAGAAGGCAATTTGTTAGACTTTGCCAATTGATTAATGATGACGGATTTTAAAAGAAATAGATAATTGAAAACATGTTCTGATTGAAGATATCAGGCAAATACATTGACTAAAATAGCCAATAAAGTTGTCAGTAACAGGTCTATTAAGTTTCAGCCAATATTACTTTGTGGTTATACCTCAAAGATTAAGTCTGCTGTTTACAATGTTATTAAATCTTTTGCATTACCAATGAGTTCTGATATGGATAATATTAAGGCCATTTTGAATAATAACTATAAGATCATTCAAGGCAATAGAGATTTGGTTACAGATTATAGGTAGTTTTCCAACATTTACTTATGAAAATTGTACTAAGTTAATTAGTTATTTTAATAGACCTAGTATTAAAGCATATATTGATCATTCTGGGCCATGTATACTAAATATACAGAACCAACTGATAGTGCCAACATCCTGGCAGATAGGTTCAGTGCTAACTTTACCCCTCTCTCATCCCCTAAAGGGCCCATCTCTATACTGGAAGAATGCAAAGTTCCTGTAATCACGGCTGCAAAAGTAAAAAACATACTCTCCAAAGCCAAGAACACAGCATCCATGGGACCTGACAACATCCCAGACTGTGTGCTACATGGACTACAGAATGAACTGGCACCCCACCTAAGTACCATGTTCAATCATAGCCTCACCTCAGGCTTTGTGCCCACTGAATGGCGCACAGCAACGATTATCCCACTTCACAAAGGGGGAGCCACCACGGACCTCGGGAACTATGAGCCTGGTCTGCAAGGCTATGGAGCGTATCATCATGGAACGTATAAACAATGACATTGGTAATCTCCAAACTCTGGACCCTACCCAGTTCGGGTTTGTAAAAGGCAGATCATGTCTTCTAAACCTGACAGACTTCTTTGAAGTGGTCACCAAAGCCGTAGATGAGGGTAACGTGGTTCACACAGCCTATCTAGATCTCGCCAAGGCTTTCGACACTATCCCCCATGCTGGAATTATAGACAAACTCACTAAACTTGGTATAAATCCCTATGTCACAAGATGGGTTGCCAACTGGCTCACTGACAGAATCCACACTGTGAAAGTAGCAAACTCTAAATCCAACTTCAGACCAGTGACAAGTGGAGTACCACAGAGTTCAGTCCTAGGTCCTCTCCTGTTTGGTATCTACTTCTCTGAAGTACAGGCTAACACAGATGGTCTTTGGCTAACAAAGTTCACAGATGACTGCAAACTAGGAGCCATAATCAAAACTCCTAACGATGTGGACATCCTACAAAAGGGCCTCACTGAGACAGGTGGCTGATGTCAAAGCCATGGCCTCAAGCTCAATGCGAAAAAGTGCATTGTCATCCCTTTTGGTAAAAACTCTGTACCCATAAATTACCACATAGGCGGTAGTCTACTTAACACCGAAAGTGTGATAAGAGACGTTGGGACACAGGTGGACAGTAGTCTCTCCTTTGATAATCACATCACCACAGTAGTCAGGAAATCCTTCTACGTGGCACACCTCATCACAAAAGGTTTCTCATCCAAGAAAAAAGAGGTCATTGTTCCCCTCTACTCATCACTCATTAGACCCATTATAGAGTACAATGCCCCTTTTGGTATGTGCCTCACAAGACACCTACAACAACTGGAAAGGCCACAGAAATACCTCACAAAGAGGATTACTGGCCTCAAACAGATGCCCTATGCAGACCGTCTCAAAAAACTCCAACTTTACTCTGTCGCATATCGCCTACTCAGAGGCGATCTCTGCCTAACATACAAAGCTATGTCAAACCCAGAGCTGTTGGACATGCTCCACGTAAAGAAATCCCAATCCCTCCGAGCTACACACTCTAGGGACCTAAACCTTGTCACCACAATAAACAGAACATGCTGGCGGTATAGATTTCTGTCCCAGAGACCTCCCATACTCTGGAACAAACTACCTATCTATATCAAACAAAGCTCCTCATTAGCACTCTTCAAGAAAAATCTTGATGATTGGATAGGAGATAGGAAATTCACCCCGGGGATCACTTCTGTGGCTCTGCTTGACAGGGGCACAGGAAAATAATTTTCTTGGGTGGCAAAAGCCAAAGTACCTTTTTGCTAGACATATATAGGCCCTAGGGCCAATAGCCTAGTACCTATCTATGAACCTATATGGTACTTATTGTTGTCAGTCATGTAAATGATGTAGATATTTATTGGATAGCTAAGGCATTGTTCCTAGACATACTGGTAAATTAATTAGTGCTAAAAACAGGTTTTTCTTCAAGTCCCAACATGTTGTTTATTTAGCATATTGTGATAACTGCGAAACATTTCATGTCGGGAAAATCAAAAAAATGCTTTCACAAAGGATTTATGAACATATGTTAACAATGAAAAATAAAGATATGAACAATGCCTTGGCTAAATATTCTTTGCTGTGTATTTCCTTTAAAATTTTTATTTTTTGTATTGGATATGTTATTTGATACTTGTCGTGGTGGTGATCTTTACAGTATGTTAGAGTGAAAGGAAGTCCGGTGGCAAATCGCCCTTGATGCAGACAAACCACCTGGATTGAATGAATTTATTAATGTTAAATGTTTTTAAAAACATCTTATATTTGATTTTTTTCTTTCATTTAGGTTTATAGATTAAACAAATAAACAGATAATTGTAAATATTTTGTGATCATGTTTTATGTGCAAGTCCTAGTTAAGAACAATAGTGACTAATATAACTGATGCTTGGATTGGTTGGCTAGATACACATGTTGTACATAGTCCTTTAAATGTATTGTGTTATCCTTGCCAGAAATGGTCTGATGAAGTTCTTTTTAAGTTTTATTAAAGAACAAAAGCGCTCAACTGTTAAAATGTGTATGGTTGTTATTTGTATTTTTGGCGGCTTCCTTTTCACTGGTTTTGTGGCATTTTGATGTTTCTTTAGTGTTTTTTTATGATACTGAACTTTATGTTTACGCTGAACTGAGTGTTTATCTAGACTTCTGGTAGTATCCTTCATTTGTGCCCATCATTTATTCCACAGCCTTAGCTACAATGTCTCTCATTTACACTATTAGGCTACCTTTCATAATTTAGCCACACAGATACTTATTCAGTGAGCTTTCCAATGCAGGACTCAGAACTGAATCTCAGCAGTATCTCATTAGATTTAGGATAAAAAAAAAATTGTAACTAGATTACCACCTGCACAAATGAACCACTTATATGAAGCCTTGAGGCTTTTTATTGAGTTTTTGAGAGTTAGGAGGCTTTTTGCACACAGTAGGTTTCAGTTGCACAAACTAAGAGGCAGGGTTTTATCTTCAGTTGAAATCACGACTGCAGCAAAAAGAAGAGAAAAAAAAAACAGTGTCATTATTTCAAATTATTCTCTTGACTGTATTTTCATATAAAATGCATTCAAAGTGCCTACAGTGCCCTTCCCTGTTTTTCCCTCCTCCTGTTTTGATGCAGATGAAATAAATCACCAAAATAAACAGTTAGCTTGAAATGTACAGTTAAAAGTTTTAAGTAATCTAAACTCCAGAAAAGCAGCAAAAGAAGCAAATACAATGTGCATAGCTCAGCAGCTTAGAAACTTCTGGATGCACAGTTGAGAAGCAGCAAACAAGGGGTGAAGGGCTCAGATATGTTTCAGACGAATAATAATGACAATATCATGTGTGATTGTGAGCATAATGTACTAGCTAGATTAACCAATGAATACCTAAAACAAACACACACACACACACACACACACACACACACACACACACACACACACACACACACACACACACACACACACCTACTTAGCTATTTTCCATACCTGGAAATTTCTGAATGAACTGAAACAGGCACACTTTGGGAAGGGAACAAGAATTAATTTGAGAGCACAAGACAAGGGGAGTGGCACCCACAACAACAACAAAAATGTCATACAGGTGACTTAAACAGATAGGTGTCTCTCTGAATTTTATTTTTAGCTTGCAAGTATGAAAACATGGGTGACAATGTGCAAGAAAAAGAAGTTATGTCTTACCATACCATTCCATCTGTGTTCATTCATTACTATTAGGACTTTGGAACCGGTACGACCGTTTCCAAGCTCTCACCAGCCAAAAACTCTCAGCTAAGACCTACCCATAATGCCCCTCTCCTAGTTACTCCAGATCGAGTTTGTCCGCTCCTATATAATAGAGGTAGTAGTAGAAAAACAGTAGAAGGCTCTGTCTGAGCAAATACCCTAATCAGGAGTTCCTAAAGTCCACCAGGAGTCCAGGCAGGGGGAAGGAGGGCAGGAAGTAATGAATGAACAAAGATCTACAACAGAGATGGAACATTATGGTACGACAGAAATTTATCCGATGTTGTAAATCTTTGTTTATTCCTTACTATTAGGACCAAGTCCCCAACTAATTGAGTCCTGGGTGGCCCTAAGGAAGGATATTCCTGAGCACTATAGAACCAAAAGATGCTCATCCCCTGGAGGCCAAATCCAATTTGTAATGAGAGATAAAGGTATGAGGTCTTGCCCAAGTAGCTGCTGTGCAGATATCACCATAGAGGCTCTGGAATGGAATGCTACAGAAGTAGCCATAGATCTGGTAGAATGAGCCTTTATTCTGGAAGGTAAGGATAGCTTATTTTGTTGGTAGATAAAGGTAATGAAGTTTCTAAGCCAGGAGGATAAAGTCACTTTGGAAACAGGTTTACCCAATCTGGGTCCTGCAAAGGCCACAAACAATTGATCTGTTTTCCTGAAAGATTTAGTCCTGTCCACATAACAACAAAGCTGCCAATGCACATCAAGGGTGTGCAAAAGGTACGCCCCTCTATTAGACTGCTGTGGGAAGAAAACCTGCAGGTCAATAGATCAGATACTCTTCTCGCTAAGGTAAGTGCTACTAGAAGTAAGGTCTTCCATGACAAAAACTTTAAATCACAAGAATCAAAAGGCTCGAAAGGAGGACCTGCGAGAGACTGAAGCACCAAAGTCAAGTCCCAGGGTTCTAAGGGAGGCTTGACCGAAGGTTTAACATGTAATACTCCTTTCAAAAATGTCTTGCATAGGTGGTGTGACATAATCGAAGAATTATCAAATACATTATGAAAATTGGTGATAGCTGCTAAATGTACAGTAATTGTCGATGCTGAGGCTACTGCATGTAAAAGAGTCGTCAGGTATTGAAGCATCTTTTGAACAGACATAGAGAAGGGATCTATGTTCTGATCTTTGGCCCAAATAGAAAACCTAGTCAATTTACTACAATAAACTTTCCTGGTGGAAGGTTTGTGTGAAGCCAAAAGAATTTCACAAACAGAAGATGGGATGTCAGGCAGCCTGGCAATCATTGGAAGTGGAGAACCAAGCTGTGAGCTTGAGACTGTGGAGATTGGGATGAATCAGTCCCTGAGGATGAGATAACAGTCCTTGGGAATGATCCAGGATCCACGGGCTGTGAATCAGATGAGGCCAGAGAAACAGGAACCAGACTTGACGGGGCCAATAAGGGCAATGAGGATCACTTTGCTTCTCAACCTTTGAGCTTTCTGGAGAAATTCTGGAATGAGGGGAAACGGGGGAAAGGCATACAGTAGACCCGGGGGCCAATCGTGTGTTAGAGCATCCCTCGGGGGTTCCCCCTGATGGGGCATCAGGGCTAAGTAGCTTCTGCATTTGTTGTTTGGGGAGGAAGCAAACAGATCGTAGCAAGGCTTGCCCCAGTGTCAGAAGATCCTATCCGCTGTTACAGGATTGAGGGACCACTCGTGAGGCATCGGGATGTTCCTGCTCAGATTGTCCGCAATAAGGTTGTAACTCCCGGGAATGTGCGTTGCTATAAGAAAGCGGTTGTAAGCTATAGCCCAGTGCCAAATCCTCATGGCTTCTCAAAACAGGAGGGAGACCTGGTTCTGCCTTGCTTGTTGATATACCAGACAACTGACATGTCGTCTGACTGAATTGCAATGGTCCTAGAAGGTAGGGATGTATGGAACGCTTGTAATGCTAAAAAAGAACTGCCCTCATTTATGTGCAAATTGGCCTCCATGGGGGACCAGGTGCCTTGGAATGTCTTTCCCTGAAAATGCCCCCCCCCCACCCTAACAGGGAAGCGTCCATTGTCACCGTGGCCGTGGGCTGGGGAAGACAGAACAGTCAACACCAAAGATTCGTTTGTGACTTCATCCACCATAATATTTTTTCCTTGCAACGGTTTATAAGACGTATCATGTGGTCGAGTGGGTGAGTTAAAAATGACCATTGTGCAGAAAGGAGTCACTGCAGGATTCTCATGTGCAGCCTCGCCAGTGGTACCAAAGTAATGGCAGTCACCATGGAGCCTAAGAGTTGCAGTACAAGGCATGGTGGTACATAGGTCTGTGGCAGAAGAGCTTGGATTTGTTGTCTTATTTTCGAAAGCCTGTGAGGAGGGAGAGAAGCTTGACAGGATGTTGTGTCAAAGACTGCTCCAATAAATTCCAGTGTTTTTGTTAGGGACATTTCAGATTTGTCCTTGTTGACTGTAATCCCCAAGCGGAGAGCGAGACCTTGAGTGTAAGAGAGGCTGCGGACTAATAGATTCCTGGTCGGAGCAGTAAGAAGCCAATCATCTAGATACAGAAACACCTGGAATCCTTGTAGTCGAAGATGAGCTACCACGACTGCCATACATTTGGTGAACACTCGGGGGGGGGGCTGTCGAATGACAGAATGGCAGTGCCCTGAACTGGTAGTGATTGGCTCCCAACCAGAAGCGGAGAAACCTCCGGGAGCGGTGATCCATCTTTATGTGGTAGTACACGTCCTCGACGTCTATAGAGCACATCCAGTTGTACTTCCCTAGGAAGGGGAGAATCGACTGTACCGTGACCATCTAGAATTTTTGAGGTTTGATAAATTTGTTCAATAGGCTGAGATCCAGGATTGGTCTCCAGTCCCCTGTCTTTTTTGGCACTAAAAAGAACCTCGAGTAAAACCTGGATCCTGTCTGGTCTGGTGAGACTGGTTGGATGACTCTTTTTTTCTTAGCAGCTTTTCTATTTCTAAGGCTGCTAATTCCCTGTGATTGGGTGGTACATCGGGGATTCCTTTGACGGGTCTGGGAGTTAAATCGAATGGTATTTGGTAGCCTCTGGATATTATTCTCTGCACCCAAACATCGGTAGTAATAAGTTGCCAGGCTGGTAGGTGCAGAGAAAAACAACCCCCGACTGCTTCCAGAGGAAAGCAATCGGGCCACTGCTCAGGAGCAGTGGGTCTGCTGGAGAAGGAATCTCTAGCGCCCTGGTTACGTGGACCCCCCTCTACTACAAAAGGGGCATCTTCCAGATGAGTTGCCCCCTCTGCCCTGGGGGTATTGCTCACCACGTGTGTTACAAAAAGATCCTTGAGATTTCTTGTACCACATTTTTCCTCCCTTCTGGTTCCTGGAGTAGGACTTTGGGGGGGGGGGTGGAAAAGCGTATGCCCACAGCAGACAAGGTCTTTCCGGCTTTCTCACTTCGTGCAAGTGTGTCTCGTACTTTGGGTCCAAAAAGGGCAGATTCATCAAGGTACGTTGACGAAGGAAGATTTAAAAGGGTCTGAGAAGTCACACAACCGCATCCAAGCATTATGTCTCATGACAATGCCTGATGCGGCAGTTCGAGCTGCCCCCTCGGTGGTGTGAGATATGAAACGCGTTGAGGAGTTCAAGATGGATTCAAGGGTAGCTAGCTGCGAGGCGACAGTGTCATGTACCTCATCAGGTAGTACCCCTGCCAAAGAGGAAGACATTTCAGAAATTAGGTCTCTTTAGAGGCCAGTGAAGTGTGCCAGACAGTTCAGCGACTGAATGGCGAAGGTTGCTGAAGCATAGATCCGCTTCCCTAGACTGTCCATGGTCCGAGACTCCCTGTTTGGAGGATGAGTGAAACTATCTTCTGCCAGTTCCCTCTTGGTGGCCGCCGCCACATCCATGGAATCCACTGTCAACCGTTTGGACCAGTGGGGCTGGTCTTCAGGTGTAGATAGAATTTTGTGTGACCTCCGGGGGGCAGGTTCTCTGTTTTCTGGGGCCTTAAAGGCACACTGCACGATGAGCTTAACAAGGTCATCTGCAGGTGGGGTCACCCAGAAAGTAGATGGCCGGGCATGGAAGGCCTGCAAGAACACCAATTCCTCAGAAGAAGGGTTAGAGGACTTCCAGTCTCCCCGCTGCTTGAGAATTTCGAGAATGTCTCCAAATGAAACGTCATCTGGGGAGACCGTGGGGTCCCTTCCCCCTAATCACAATCGGTGTCTTCGGTGATAGATTCCTTCGGGGAATCAAGGTGCTTCCTCTTGCACCATTTCTTCCAGGGTGGCTCCCCAGTGGGATCTTCTGAGGAGGACTCCAGAGAAGGGGTTCCCTTCAAAGGGGGATCTTGCAGCTCCTGTGCCCAGGATCCCGTAGTAGGGGGTTGGGACAGCTGCAAGCTAGGGGGGGGGGGGTTCTGATACTGATATCATTGGTGCTGACTGCGAGCCTACGGAGGCAAGGACCCTCTCCATTACCTGGAAAGCAGGCCCGCCCGAGGAGGGATGGGAGGCCAGAACCGAGAAGGACAACCCTGGAATTGGGGTCACACCCCGCCCTGAGGAGCTCGCCTCCAGGTGAGGAGCTCTGAGAGGACTGGAAGCCATTGGAGCCATGGACATAGACAGTGTTAGCGAGAAAATAGGTGCCGGGCTAAGTATCAAGTTACGGACGGTCCAAGCACTGTTCCGAGAGAGCATCAGCTCCACCGGAGCCGATGCAGCAAGGGTGTTCGGTGCTGACAGGGAAAAAAACGCTATCGGAGCAGAGACAGTATGCACTGGGGTGGACAATGGTACCGAGAACTCTGGGACCTGGGTAGAGGCTGGAGGAGGATAAACAGGGGAATATGTAGTAAATGATTCTGAGCCAAGAGGAACGCAAGGTCTAGCTGGAATGGGCAATCCCCTAGCTGCCAGAAGCTGGTCCACAACCCGCAATAGGTCTAATTCAGAAAAACTCCTGGTGGATCTAAAGGAGGCTGCGGAAGGAGAATCAGGTCTTTTCAGAAAGGGGCTAAACCTCTGCCCCAAAAAAGGGTCGTACATTGGAGAGTATCTGGTTCTTGGCAGATATTCGACTTTAGGAGGTGATGGAGCCAAAAAAACTATCGCACGGTGGCCGGGGATGGTGCCGAAGCAGATACAGTCATAGGAGCCAATGTCGGAACAAAGGACAGCACCGAAGTCGGTGGTGCCTAGGTTGGAACTGAAATAGGGATGAATATCATATACGGCACCAAGGGAGAAGATACAGAGCTGAAGAGGCCTGCGCCAAGGGCACTGGAGAAGCACGGAGCTGACTCGGTTCCATAACTGACAGAGATGTAGGAACCGAATTACTCCGTTTTTCCTTATGTTTTTTAGTCTTTGGAGGGGGTGAGACCTCCGACCCAAATAGAGCCTCCGAAAAAGGTGTCTTAATTAAACCTTTTAAAATAAGTTTATGTTTACATTCTGCTAGTGTACGATTACTAGAAGTGGCCACTGTGGTGCAGCGGTTAGCATTGCCGCCTCACAGCAAGAGGTTCTCTGGTTCGATCTTCGGCTGGGATGCCTTCTGTGTGGAGTCTGCATGTCCTCCCTGTGGTCGCATGGGTTTCCTCCGGGTGCTCCGGTTTCCTCCCACATCCCAAAGACATGCTGTAGGTGGATTGGACACTCTAAATTGGCCCTAGGTGTGAGTGTGTGCATGTGTGTGCCTTCTGTGGAAGGTTGGGTGCCGGGCTGGCAACTCGACACCGTAAAACTCCACTGCCAATCATGAGCGGACAGGTGATCCACTGTGGTGACCCCTAATCGGGAAAAGCCGAAAGAAGAAGAAGTGTACGATTACTAAAACTAGCACAAATGTCACAATCAACTTTAATATGGTCCACGCCCAAACAGTAGACACAATGAGCGTGTCCATCCGAGTTGGGCATCTTATGCCCACACTTGTCACACTGTTTAAACCCCAATTTAGCTTTGTCTGACATAGCAAGGCAACAAGGCTATCCTAATAGATAAACAAAAGAATGGAGAGAAAAAGGTGAGAGAATACCAATGATGGTATTTAAAAACACCACAAGTGGTAAGGAAGGGCCTACCAAAGGCAGGAGACAGGGACAGTACCAACGATGGTAGAAATTTAATTACCAAAGGTAAAGGGTAGGAAATAGAAGTAGGTTATAGGCGATAGTGAGAAAAGGCTAAATTGACTAAAAAACAAGAAATTTTGAGGAGAAACTATATCCAAAATCACAATTTTCCACTTAGCTTTGAGAGAGATGGCTAGGCATGTCTGACGAGGAATACGGCAAATGATATCTGGAGTAACTAGGAGAGGTGCATTGTGGGTAGGTCTTAGCTGAGAGTTTTTGGCTGGCGCAAACTTTGAAATCACCATATCAGTTCCGAGGATGGAACCGAAGTCCTAATAGTAAGGAATAATTAAAGATTTACAACATCAGATGTTAATGTTGCTGTTTTACACAGCACTTTATTCTCCAAATTGTGTCCTGGCTATGGTGCTTTCCGTACTGATTCTGTATGTTTTCCAAAGTCTCTGTGGGTTTTCAATGGGTAATCTGGTTTTCTCTCACACCCCAAGAGACAACCAGTGCATGAGAGTGTTTTGCAATGGATTGGTCTCAAATACTGGTCCTCTACCTTAAGTAACTTGTTTTTACTGAAAGGTTTCAACCTTTCTTGGTACTAGAAAATGAGACAAAAAGTACAAACCACTGATATGGAGTCTCAAATACTTGTGATACTAATATTTAGATATAAACATAGCCCTAACCAAATCAGGGATGAGTTTCGACAGAATCAGGAACAAATCCTGAAATATTCAGGGACAATCAGGGATATTTTTAAAATACTATTATTATTAACTTGAGGCATTGGCAGAGTATCAGAATATGAATTAATATACATTTTCTGAAACAAAAGAATTCTATAACTTTAATTATTGTCATTATTTATTAAGTATAATTCACCACATTTTCTCCAAGTCACCAGTTTTAGGAGGGATTAAAAGTGTCTGAGTCAAAACCAGGAACAGATGAGAGGTATAGATGAACATTAATCCTAAGAATCATTCTCAGGTATGCAACATCAACATTCTGATTTATGTGTCATACCCAACTCCTGTGACTGCTATACGTGCTGTGAGGGGTGGCTGTCATACCTCTCAAGCATAGCCGGCTTTAGGCGTTAGCAAACCCTGCCATCGCTGGGGGCCCCCTGTTCCTGGGAGGGCCCCAACCATAGCAGGATGCCTTACCCTGATATTTTGCACCAGGTCTGTCAAACCAACAAAAGCTAGTACAACAATCTTGTTGTACTTAATAAACCAGAAGGGTAATACCTCACATTTGTATCTCCTTTAAAATTCAAAGATAACAGTGTTTTATTAAGCAACAAGCTTCACAATTTCATTAAATACTTTACCACTGACATAGTGCCCCTGGCTTAGTTAACCTCTGCAAGTGGAGATTCAGTCCACTAAAACTAACAACATAGCCAACTTTAGGTACTTGCAATACCCGTGTCTGCAAGGGGGGCCCCTTAGTCATCCTTGACTGTGTGTGGGGGCCCCACAAAAGCTGTTGCTGGTTGGGGAAAAATGAGGACAAAAATGTATTAATTTCATGATTATGCTCTTTAACATGAACAGGTCTGTGATATGCCCCCGTTAGGATAAAGCTGATAATGAACATAAGCAAGGTAAGCACTAGAGAGATCAGCAGCCCAGAGTGACTGTTCTCAGTGCAAACCTTGGATTTTAAGGCAAGCTGATGTTTCTGATCTTCAGGGATGTTTTTCTTTTTCAGAGAGTTTTATAAACACTGGCAGAATATTAGCTACTTCAGCTTTCAACTTCTTTGCAGACAAATTAATTGCAATACCTATAATAGCAGAATAAAGGCTCAAAATCATGAACATGTTCCAGATATTACACTAATTCAATTAAAAAAGGTAATAATATAACACTTTTTTCATCAGCTTTCATTTTTTGGACAAATAAGTATAAAACTCTGATGTCTGGATTTATTGACTGTCTGTAATCCTGAATGATTTGCAAGCAAATCAAACTTTTTACAAAGGATAGAGTGAAACTATGAGAAAAATCAGGGAAGGTAAATAAAAGTGACTTACCCCTGCTGCTGTTTGACGATTGCTAAACGGCAGTGACTGATCTGGTGTGGCAATACCACTGTTGCACAGTGTATTGTTATTTGCTGAAATAAGTACAAAACTTGTACTGCTATGGTTTATGCTTGTGTGTGTGTGTGTGGGGGGGGGGGCAGGGGGTGGATTGTGTGGTTATCACTTCTTTAATTGTCATCACAGTCAAACCTTAGAGGTGTGCACATGAGGTTATTATAGCTTGTGTTTGGGCTGAGGACAGTGTTCATTCTTTTCTTTAACTTTTCTGACAGACCTCAGAGGTGTACAAAGAAGATTACTATAGTTTGTGCACGGGCAGTGTACAATCTAGGAGCAACAACGTTGTTATTTCTTCACTTTCCCCACAATCACACTCAGGCATGTATGCAGGTAGCTGCCTTTGACAGTTTGGGTTGAGGAATGGAGGCATACTATGTTTATGTCACCAGTCACTTGAAATACAGGACTCTAGACATGTGAACCTCTACTTTCATCCCAGTCTAACACCAGAGGGATGCATATGCAGTCTTTTTTGGGGTGTTAAGGAGGAAGACAGTTCCAAGATAGGACCTGTGTATTCTGACACCAACTGGCTTGTTAGTTTATTGTGAGTTACTATTTTGTCATCGTTGAACATTAAGCCTATGGTACAACCTGGATTAAAAAGTTGGGAAAATGCTCTAAATGTATTTCAGAACATGCATAACGCAATGGCTTCTGGTGGCTCTGGCTTAACTGAGTTATTTCCTAAATGGTTATTACTGTGCTTACTTGGTCAGGAAAGGTGTGTTGAAAGGATGCAAGGAAAACTGAAGCTGAACAGCAACACAATTTCTTTCCTTAATCAAAATTTCTGTTCAAGCCATCATTGGATGAAAAGGTTGCATAAAAAGAAAAAAAAACTTTAAAATGCACTTAAAAGCATATAGGAAGATATGGCTTCTTGAAAAAGCTGAGTACAGCAACATTTGAGAAAATAATGTGCCTAGCATGGGAAGCCCAAGACGGGGATGGGGGGGCAATCAAGGGAAGATTGTAGGGTATTGTGAGTGTGTTTGTGTGCGTGCTGGGTGGCTGAAACAGTAGGCCTAGGGTGCCATTTCACCTAACTCCAAACCTGTACATAGAGTTCCTGCAATGTATCATTGGTGCAACTAAATTCCAGTAACTGTAAATGTCCCTTTGTGAGATGGGCCAATATAGAGTGGTACACAGGTCTGTTGTAATTAAGAGCATTGTAGCTACAGGTCTGTTGGTTTGCAGCATGAACTAAAAGGTTGCTTAGGAGGGGTATCAGCAATAGGGTGATACATAGGTTCATAGGTAGGTACTAGGCTATCTGCCCGAGGGCATTTATAAGCCTAGCCAGAGTGTGTCGGCTTTCACTGCCCCATTGATTAATTAACTGATCCTCTGTCAAGCAGTGCCAATGAAGTGATCCCAGGTTGTATTTTCTGTTACCCATCCACTCGTCAAGGTTTTTCTTGAAGAATGTTAGTGAGGGGCCTGATGTAATTTGGAATTTTGTTCCAAAGCATGTGGAGTCTCTGTGACAGGAATCTATCCCTCCAGCATGTTCTATTTATTGTTGTGGCGTGGTTTAGCTCAATAGAGCGCATGGCTCACAGTGACTTGGTTTCTTTAGGTGACCATGTCCATCAATTCTGAGTTGGACATGGCTTTGCAAGTCAGGCAGAGATCACCTCTGAATAAGCGATATGCCACTGAGTACAGCCGGAGTTTTTTCAGTCGGGCTGCATAGGACATATGTTTGAGACCAGTAATCCTCTTGGTGGGGTACTTTTGTGATCTTCCAGCTGTTGGAAGTGTCTTGTTAGGTACATCCCAAATGGGGCATTGTACTCTATGATGGGTCTAATGAGTGACGAGTAGAGGGGCAGTATAACCTCTTTATTTCTAGATGCGAACCATTTAGTAATTAGATGGACCACATAGAAGGATTTCCTAACTACTTTGGCAATATGATTGTCAAAGGAGAGATTTCTATCTACCTCGGTCCCCAGATCTCTTATTACTTATTCTATATTAAGGGGGCTGCCACCTATGTGGTAATTCGTGGGTGTTTTGTTTTTCCCAAACAGGATGACTATGCATTTTTTGGCATTTAGCTTGAGGCCATGACTTTGACACCAGGTGTCCGTCTCAGTAAATCCCTTTTGAAGGATGTCCGTGTCAGCTGGAGAGTCAATTATGGCTCCCAGTTTGCAGTCATCGGCGAACTTTTTTAGCCATAGTCCTCCTGTGTTTGCTTGTACTTCTGAGAAGTATATGCCAAACAGTCGGGTTCCCAGGACCAAGCCTTATGGGACACCACTTGTGACTGGTTTAGAGTTGGACCTGGAGCCCGCTATTCTTACCGTGTGAGTTCTGGAAGTGCCTAGAGGGCCTCCAGATTTACATCTGCCAGGGGCCCCCAAAATGCTTAACACCGGCCCTGCTCTCAAGTGTACTTTATTGTGAGGCACATTCCTCATCTTGGTCTTAAAAACTCCATGTTCCCCGCCATGTTCCACAATGAAAGGGTTTATCACATAATTGATATCCATTGTAAAAAGTTCTGATGCATATTAATTTATCAAAATAACTGGTTATGAAATAACATAATATAACCATCTAAGGAGTTTCTTAGCTCAGGTTATCAGTAAGCTGTTATTAACTGTTACACATTATAAGGAACCTAGCGTTCCTTTTTTGGAGGAGGAGGATAAGCAGAGTTTTGGGAGCTTTCATTTTGACGCTTAGGACTGACTGTCACTAACTGCAGAACACGAATTTTCTCTTCACTAACGCCTGTAAACTCATCAACAGGAAACGGTTATTTTGCACAACATACAATGGAGAATGTAGGTCAAATTAAAAATAAAGAATGGCAAGTGCTATTTGAAACTTGGGTAGTTTCTGCATGTTATAGAACTATATACGAGCTTTCTGTCGAAGAAAAGAATTGCTGTACTATCACTAAAAGCTGCGGTCCCACCTTCTACTGGACCTCTCCCATATACCATGTAGGACAGCAGTTCTTCTCTGTAGTAGGTTCCGCCCTTCATCTTCTGCCGTTATAGCCCCTCCCGAAATGAAGCTGGAAATTGTCGGCCGTGGTGCAGTTTGCATGAGAAGGGTTGCCTGATCTATGACACTTGAGACTGAAGCAGGCCGCAACAATTCCCCCATACCACGGGTTGGTGGTGACTGCACACAGTAGTGCTCAGCAACATCACGGTAAGGGAGATTCAAGTTGTTTTTGCTGTTTACTTTAATCTTTCTCTTTCCCCATGTCATATTTGTAGATTCTTTATTAGTTAGCTTTCTGCCGGTGCCCTTGCAATCTGGCTTATTTCTTGCTAAAAGTGTTGCTTGAGCTGTAGTATTTCCCAGTATTTGTTTCTAGTTACTTAAGTTCTTTTACATTTGAAGTGTTTTTATATTCGTGGGTGACTTTGACCTCTCAATCTATATTTTCTATTTTACATACCGTTATGTAGCTGTCACTGTAACAGCCACAGCGTTTAATGTCAGATACTTGCGGTTATAAATACAACTGCAGTCCTGCATACCAGTTACCGAAGTGGAAAAATAGTACTGAAGTCAGGTTTGGTTCAGTGTGTCCTCTGGGTACTGCATTACGAAGTCTTCTGAAGAAAAAAAAATGAGATTGGTGGGTGAATTTTATTTTAAAGTTAAGTTTCAAGCAATACTTAGCTTGTCAGATAATCAGAATACTGGTTGTTGTCGCGGACAACACCCAGCTCAGACTCCCTCCCTGTTATTGGCAGGACTCTGCCTACTGCCTTCATTTAGCGGGCTTGGTGGGGGAGGGTAGTATCAAAACTCATCCGCATTTTGTGTATAAATGAGGTACCCTGACTACAGGTATGCAGTGGTAGCCTCATTCGCTCTTTGCTCTGGCTAGTATCATTGGAATAGTTAAGTGTTTTGATGTTAATGCCTTTTACTCGAGTCCTATCATAAGGTATTTAAGAAGTTTAACTGTCTTAATTCCACACGTAGCTTTCAACCTTCCATCTTCAAAATGAGGAACACCAGCCCTCATAACGTGAAACAAATGGGCAAAATGTAGCAGACATACTAATAGCATACTAATAGCTTACTAACACCTTCAACTAGGAAGGTCATAGGATGGTTAAAATACTCTCTCTGATTCAGTGGGGGTACCAGTCAGGAATGACACCAAAAAATGGAAAAGCGTTTCAAAAGTGATCTGTCCTTATGGACAATGCCATGGTTGTATGTACAGACTGGTATAACTAGTAAGTTCACTGAAAATGGAACCGTTCTTAGGCAGTGATTTGTCTGTCACTACCGTCAGTGCCTTGTTATGGCCAATGAATACGACGAGTAGCGCTAACTTGGATAACGTTGGTGAACTTTTTTCAGAGATCAAATAAAACTATTGCTGTTACATGTAGAAGGCACTGTCCTTAATACCTTGTTTGTTCATGCTCCTTAACTGTCTAGCATTTTGCAGACCGAAAAAAGCCAATATTTGGGCTATTCCTCATAAAATATGTGGTTTCGGCAACTCGTTGAGGATTGAAGTCACTACATTTGTTTGCGTCTTTCGGCTTTTCCCGGTTAAGGCTCGCCACAGCGGAACTCCGGTCCGCTAATGATTGGCAGTAGATTTTTACGTGCTGGCTTGCCGGACCTAACGCACAACCTTCAACGAAGGAACACCCATTAACGCATGTCACCACACAGAACACGCTCTAACTGAGAATCGAACCGGCAACGTCTAACCGTACTAACTGTACGGTGACAACGCTACCGTAGCACAACCACCGCAGTCAATAGGATTGATGTCACTAAATAAGACAGACTGTTATTCAGTCGTCGACAGTTATTCAGTTTCAGACTTCATATTTTTAAGAAAATGCTTGTTAGTATAAAACATGTTATTCTGTCAACTTTCTGAGTTTAAAGAGCAGTACTTAAAATCTGTCGCTGACTTTTGGGCCTTCACCCCATCCATTATTTTTTTTTTTTGGCTTTGTCCAGAATTCTTGCACTTGAAGGTAAAAAGGTATGCCCGTGTTTCATAGACTTTTGGATTGTTATGATGAGGGTCCGGAAACCACACAAAATGCTCTTGACTCTCTCCTAGATATCAAAAACCAGTTGGTCCACTCCATACCAGAGTCTGCACAGTACAGACGTAGACAATCCAACTCCCTGCTGAAGTAAACCACACGTGGTTTCCTGGCTGTATTACTTTTTGCTGCGGATTTGCTGTCAAAATGTACAGTAAATTCATTGATAGCTATTCTTTTGTGCTTCACATAATCCTATGTAAAATTTGCTCTTAATAATTGGTGTTCCCTGGGAGGCTGGTTTAACTGTTCAAGAAGTGCTGGCTAGATTTATCGTGCTTTATTATACAAGTAGTTGCCCAGTTTTATTCACATAGGCATGACAGTTTTAATGCACCCACTTCACTAATCTGTTGCCCCCCCCCCCCCCCAGAACAAATGGAGATTCTTTCTTCTCCTGTCAGATCATCAGTTGTTATGTCTGCAGTTATTAAATACAGGAAATGCCCCTCCTTTGTAATAGCCTAGTATCTACCTATGAACCTATCTGCCCAAGGGCATTTATAAGCCTAGCCAGAGTGTATTTGGCTTCCGCCTCCCTATTAGATTAGCCTACTGTGCCTCTGTAAAGTAGGTCACAGAGGGTACCCTTTTAAGATTAGTTTACTGTGCCTCTGTCTAGCAGGGACACAGAAGAGATCCCAGGGGTGAATTTGCGATTTCCCATCCACGTGTCCAGATTTCGCTTGAAGAGGGTCAGCAAGGGGCTATGTCTAACATGAATTGGGATTCTATTCCAGAGTGAGGGGAGCCTCTGGGAAATGAATTTGTCCCTCCAGCATGTCCTATTTATTTTTGTGCTGAGGTTTAGGTCCCTGGAGAGTGTAGCTCTTAGGGACTTGGATTTTTTGAGGTGGAGCATGTCCATTAATTCTGGGTTTGACATGGCTTTGTACGTCAGGCATAGATCGCCTCTGAGTAGGCAGTAAGCAACTGATTAGAGCTGGAGTTTCTTTAGTCAAGCTGCATAGGACATCTGTTTGTAGCCCATGATCCTCTTGGTGAGGTACTTTTGGGGTCTTTCCAGTTGCTGCAGGTGTCGGGTAAGGTACATCCCAAAAGGGGCATTGTATTCAATTATGGGCCTGATGAGTGACGAGTAGAGTGGCACAATGACCTCTCTTGATCTAGATGCGAACCCTTTCGTGATAAGGTGAGCTATATAGAAGGTCTTTCTAACCACTTTGGCAATGTGAATATCAAAGGAGAGATTACTATCTAGGTTGGTCCCCAGATCTCTAATTACTTTTTCCATACTTAATGGATTACCACTTATGTGGTAATTTGTGGGCACCTTGTTTTTCCCAAAGGGGATGACTATGCACTTTTTAGCATTTAGCTTGAGGCCGTGGCTCTGGCACCAAGCATCCGTCTCTGTGAGACCCTTTTGGAGGATGCTTGTGTCAGCTGGAGATTCAATTATGGTCCCCAGTTTGCAGTCATCTGCGAACTTTCTCAGCCATAATCCCCCCGTGTTAGCCTGAACCTCAGAGAAGTATATACTGAACAAGAGAGGTCCCAAAACTGAGCCCTGTGGGACGCCACTTGTAACTGGTTTGGATTCGGACATGGCACCTGCGATTCTGACCATGTGGGTTCTGTCTCTGAGCCAGTTTGCAACCCATCTTGTGATATAGGGGTTGATATTTAAGCTGGTAAGCTTATTTATGATGCCCGAGTGGGGTATTGTGTCGAAGGCTTTTGCGAGGTCCAGGTAGGCTGTGTGGACTACCTTGCCCTCATCTATGGCTTTGGTAACTGTTTCAAAGAAATCAACTAGGTTTAAGAGGCAAGATCTGCCCTTAACAAAGCCGAATTGGGTAGGGTCCAGTGTCTGGAGGCTCCCAATGTCTTTGTTTATGAGTTCCATGATAATACGCTCCATAGCTTTACAGACCAGACTAGTCAGGCTTATGGAGTGATAGTTTCCGGGATCCGTTGTGGCACCACCTTTGTGGAGTGGGACCAATGTACCTGTACGCCATTCTTTGGGTACATATCCTGTAGTAAGGCTAAGTTTGAACAGTGACTTAATGTGAGGGTTCAGTTCTTCTTGGAGCTCGTGTAAGACACAGCCTGGGACACCGTCCGGTCCCATAGATGCTGTGTTTTTTGCTTTGGAGAGGGCAGCTTTCACCTGTGCATCTGTGATGTCAGGGAGGTTACATTCAGTTGGGATAGGCATTTGCTCCTTTGGGGGGGAAGGGGGGGAGAAGTTTGTGCTGAATCTGTCTGCCAGGATGTTGGCTATGTCTGTAGTTTCGGTATATTTTGTACCGTTATGCAACAATTCAGAGCATATCTGGGAGTTTCCGCCCATGTTCTCGACATAACTAAAGAAGACCTTGTGATTATCTTTAGTGTCTAGGGCAATTTTTCTTTCGAAGCTGGCCTTTGATTATTTTATGAGGGATCGAAGTTTCTTGCTAATACTGATCAGAGATGCCTTCCCTTTTTGGGATTTTGCTCTGTCATGTAGTAGCTTCCTCCTTCTGTTGTATAGCTTATTTATGGCTGGGGTCCACCAGACCGGTCTCCTGTTTTTGGAGGAGTGAGTCTTGGTTTTATTTTGGATAGCACGATCCATGCATTCCTGCAGGTGCTCATAGAATGCATTTGTAAAGGATTCTGCGGATTGGGCTGTATTATCCTTTGGCCCAGGGGCTTTGAAGGATTCCACCTCAGTCTTGAGAAGTGCAAAGTTGGCTTTTGAGAAATTCTTTACAGTGATTTCCTTGGCTGGGGGTGGGGACGGGCTATGGATGTTCAGGGAAATTTGTTTATGGTCTGATCTTACCAATGAGGGGTTTACCTCTGGTGTGGAACATAGTCCCCATGTTGGTCCAATATGTTGTTCCCTCTTGTGGGAGTGGTGACCAGTTGTTCCATTGCATTAGAGTTTATAAATTCAAGGAAATGTTAGGTGAGGGTGTTTGGGCTTGTGTAGTTTTCCCATTCAATGCTTGGGTAGTTGAAGTCACCCAGTAACTTAGTGTTTGGAGAGACCTTCATATTCTCCAGTGTTATCAGGAATGCCAAGTGGGGTTCCTGTAATAGGGAGGATGTTCTGTAGCAGGCTACAAACTGAGAGGCAGTTTTGCCCGCTGTTAGTTGCACATGGATGGTTTCCGATGCTTCGTGCAGTGCCACTAACCTGGAGGTGTAGGTATCTTTGATGAATATAGATACTCCCCCTCCTTTTGTGCTTTGGTCCGAATTTTGGGGCCGAAACGTATGGTATGAGTTATAACCTGGTAGTGCTGGGGTGCTCTCGGGAGCCTTGAACCAGGTTTCTGTTACTGCACAGACATCGATTTTCTCCATACTGAGGAGAGCCTCGAGTGCATGCATCTTGAGGTTTAGACTTCTGGCATTGAGTAACATAGTTTTTTTATCCTTGGGTTGTCTATGGAGGTGGGTTTGTCCTTTGAGCCTTGCCTAAAAAAGGCACTATAGCGGTGGCAAGAGCCTTGGCCAGTATACGAAAGCCTAAGTGTGACAGGTGCAAGCTGTCCCTAGCGAAGCAACATGGCTTGTCGAGCATGTCATCCCAGGCTGACAGACACTGGATCCCCTTTGAATGACACCAATACTTTAGCCAATTGTTGAAACTGATCATTTTGTCTTTATACTGTGGTATCATTCTTGGTGAGGGCAAGATGCTACTCAAGGTCAGGGTCATACCAGCCTGGGCTACATGGTCAGAGAGCTCCTCTGTCTCTTTTCATGTAGTCCAGGGAGGTACGTCTCAGGTCATTCACACCGGCATGGACAATAATGGAGTCATACTTGTACTTGCTTTGGAGAGACCTGAGTGCTTGCGTTATGTGGCAGATCCTGGCACCCGACAGGCAGCTTACAGTGACCTTCTCCTTGTTCAGTCTGGTGAGCGGGACGTCAGTGTGCCAGACAATAGAGTCCCCTGTAACAAGTGTATTTGGTGTGTTTGGCCTTAAGGGCTGTGACTGTGAGGCACACTGATTTTGTGAGAGATGTGATTTGTGGGTATTGTTGAGGGGTGGCTGTTTCTTGGATATCTGCTTAGGAGGTCTTTGCTGTTTAGGCAGATTTTTATTTAGAGCCTCCGAGTATGTTTTTGTGTGTTTATGTGCTGGGTATGCAGATGCAATAGGTCTGTGTGAGACTGGATTTGTGGTGTGGATGGTTACTTTTTCCTCCTGACTGACTGTGCCAGTCTTGGGTTGAGAGAGCTCTGCCTCCAGTTTGGCTGTGTAACTGCATCTCTCTCATGTATTAGAGTTTGTTGGAAGGAGGAGAGGGTTGTCTGTGTACATAAGGCAATTGTAACATTGCCTCAAAATTCCCAGATTCACCAGCTGGACTGGAGAGTAACATTGAAACTGACCCTTGGACATACCAGATTAGTATAGGGAACTGTTTGTTTTTTTACTGATCAGATTAGGGAAGGGAACTGATTTTTCACTTGATCAGGAAGGACCAATCGGGAGCCTAATACTTATTAGAAGTCAAGGAGGGTGTAGTGCTTTAGTTAGTTAGTGTTTCATTATAAGAGCTGAGCAAGTGCAGGGCTTTAGAAAGAGAATAGAGTGATTACTTTGAGAGTTTGAACAGTTCTAAGGGAAAAAGTGAAGAGCAGACTTTGTGGAGCCTGGAATAGTTTTAAACCTGTTTAGGCGGCGCTGCCCGACGCTGCTCAGTGTGCAAAACCGCTCAGAAAGAGAGTTGTATGGTTTTAAGAGAAAGAGATCAAGGAGTTTAGAATTGACCCAAAATGGCCAATAAAACTACAGCTTCTAAGTAGTAACCACTCCTCCAGGGACAGGCAGGCTGTTCAGTGTTAACCACTCCCACTGGTGAACACAGAGACCTCCCTTTAGCCCAAGCAAGCACTGGCCTTCTAGAAACTTCCAAACAGTTCAGAACAGCAAATCTGTAACTGAACTTTCTTAACTTTCAGAAAGTGGGGAAAAAAGCAAGATTTTTTTTGTTTTGTTTTTCTTTTTGTTGTAGTTTAAAGGTAGCAGAGATACACAAGCAGCAAAATAATCACAACAGTGCAATAAATGACCCCACACTTGAGTGCTAGGCCAAAATCAGGTAAAATGCGGTTTTTAGAGAAAAAAACGATTTTAAATTAAGTGCAACACAGGAAATGCAGTAAACAGGCTCTAGATGTGTTCCAAGTACTGTTACTGTTACAGATATAAACTTTAGCAAGCCGGAAAATGCCTAAAAATAGGCGGCAAAGCAGTAAAACTTAACAAAATCAGAAGAAAATGTCTCAGCAGGAGTAATTTAAACACTTTTTCTATTGCCCCCCCCCCAATTCATTGTTAAAAATACAGTTAAACTTTCTGTCTCCTCTTGAATTGTCATATTTTCACATACCTTTGTACATAAGGTGAATAACAGGACATGTGATGTGTTCCCAGTCCATTTTTAATCAGAGCTGCTCAGCATTTGGCAATGAGTTTGAGGAATTTTGTTTGCAACTGGAGCTATGCTTGGCAAGAAAAACAATTTAAATATTTTTTTGCACTTTTACTGCTTGTTTTCACTGCATTATTGAAGATTTCTGTACTTTTTTTTTTTTTTTCATGCGCTTGTGTAGAGTTTTAAGTTGCATTTTTCAACTGCTGTTGTGTAATTGTAGTGCTCTAAATACATTTTGTCTGTTGTTGCCAGTAATTTTGTGCATCTGTTTTGTGGTTTTCTAACACTTGAGCTCGAAGCCAGTCAATTTTACATTTAAGAGGGTTACAAATCTGCACTGTTACGGCAGGAGAGGGCTGATTTCACCTATCTGAACTGTGAATGGCTGGTGGAAAGCTTATTGTGTGCTTACTTGAGTGTACTGAGGGCAAACCTAGTTTAAAAGTTGCCTTTCCGCTTGTATACAAGCCTTACATTAGTGGGACACTTCACACTACAGTGCCTTGTGTAGTTGCAAGCACCTAGAAGTTGTATTTGTCCCTAAAAGAACTGTTTTGGAAATTTTCCACAGTCCTTTGCAAACCAGTTGCTCCTTGAGTAGCATCGCTGCATTAGCTGGCTGTAGATTGCACTACTTAAAGCAGCCAGACCTCCTCCAGTTGCAGAAACCCCCCATTCTGTTTTTTTGTAAAATGCATATTAAGGACCAGTAACCGTAGATAGGCACTTTCCTGCTGTCTTTGTAGCCAGCTTGGTGGGCATGGGCATCCTGAGGCACTGCAGCAGTTGCCTCATTCATGTTCACTGACAACCACATACTGTGAGAGATGTAGTCACACACTATCACTGAAGGCAAAACTGTCTTGCATACAGATGCAACAAATGTCAGGTTGTCAGTGACACATGCACAATACTCACCACACAACACTTAGACTCACATATACACAGGTGCTCAAATGTAAGTTACCCAAACCTCACAGGCGTCCCAGTGGTCATAGGAGACTCCATGGTGAGATGCACTGATGTCCTTCTCACCAGGCTGAATAAGGAAGTGGTCACAATTAGATGCCTGTAAGGGGCCAGGATTCTTCATATTATGCAAACACTTGGGTCACTAAACCACAAGTATCAGTATGACTCGGTCATAATTCATGTGGGCGTAAATGACCCGAGATGTTCCTCCCTGCACTACATGAAGAGAGAGAAATGATTGAGCTCTCAAAATATGTGTCACAGGCTGGTATGAGCTTAGCTTTGAGCGGCATTCTACCTTCTCCAAGGATGATGCCACAATGCCAACAGAAAATGATTGAGTTTAATAATTGGCTTAGCTACTGGTGTCACTCCAAGGAGGTCTAATATTTATCAATCTGCGAGCACATAATTGAGAGGCTACATTGCTTTGCCAGAGATGGTCTGCACCTGTTGCCATTAGGCTTTTTTCTTTTCCGCACCAGTAGTGCCTTTTCTAGGTATTACCAAACAGATACACTTACCAACATAGCTAAATCTACTCATGATAAGCTAAAGGTACTGCTGCTTAATGGTGGGAGTGTCAACAAAAAATACAGTCCTCACATTGGAGAATGTTAATGTCTGTGCAGTTACTGAAACATGGTTCAAAGCTGCAGAAAGCATCCCAGCAGTGCAATGTTATAATGCCTTCCATACATTTGAGCTGCTTACTGCACATGAAAGGACAAAAGGTTGAGGTGTATTAATTTACATAAAAGATAACCGTACCTCAGGACTGGTCAAACACTATGACACACTTGAGCAATTCCATGTCCAGCTAACCATAGGTAAAATCCCTTACCTTATACTTGATAGCTACAGTTCCACCACCATGACCAAGGAAACCCATACCTGAACATATTAGAATTTCTTACCATTCAGCCCAACACCATACTCATTTTCAACTACCCATCCATTAACTGGGAAGCTTGCACTACTAGCATGCAGGCAGTAAGATTTCTAGACATTGTCAATGCAAATACCCTTGAACAACTAGTCTGCAGTCCTAGTAGGAGTACAAATATCCTAGATCTAGTGCTCACAAACGTGAGGAAGCTTTGCACCCCCCCCCCCCCCCCACAAGTGTAATGTGCTCACTGGTTAGATCATATCACAAAGTAGTCTGCTTTGAAATAAATATAAAATTAGAACCCCTATCTAACCCCAGAACCTTTAACCTTAGAAAAGTAATTAACCATCTCCAAGTATGCAACAGCATAGCTAGTTACCATTCTCCACCAAACCCATAAAATAAGGAGGCCTATGAGAAGGTGTACACAAAAGCTCTGCACAGCCATATGAACCGCTGCACAGAAACAGCAGTTGTTGTTTTGTCTTTCGGCTTTTCCCAGTTAGGGGTCGCCACAGCGGAACTCCGGTCCGCTAATGATTGGCAATAGATTTTCACGAACGTCGAGGTGCCAGCTCGACGTCCAACATTCAGTGAAGGCACGCCCATTTACGCATGTCTTTCAAAATGCCACTCAACCGCGGGGAGGACATGCAGACTCCACACAGAAGGCACTCCCCGCACTCCAGCCGAGAATCTAACGGGAGAACCTCTTGCTGTGAGGCAACAACACTACTGCTGCACCACCGCGGCATCTACCAGACCAAAATAAATCTAGGTTAAACTGAAAAAGCAAGCCACCTTGGTGGACCCCTGGTATAAATAGCTTTTACAACAAAACAAAGATAATCCTATCCGGAAGTAGTAGAGGACATGCACAGGAGGGCAACAAATTTTCATTAGTTTAAACAAGCAAATCAGGGGACTAGTCAAGTCATCAAAAGGCAGCTTTGAGGCAAAAATATCTTCCCAAGCAAAGGATAATCAGAAGGCATTTTTCAGTTATGTTCACAGTCTCAAGTGCACTACCCACCAATGTGCGGAGTTAGTTGTAGACGGAACCACGTATACCCAGGGAGAAAATATTGCAAATCTGCTGACTAATAAATTCAGCTTGAATATCACCCCTCATCACCTCCAACTACCCCCCTCAAGAAATATCCCCCACCAATTCTTCATCAGTTATCACAAAAGAACAGGTCATCACTGTGCTCTCTAAAGTGAAAAACTAACTTAGCCTCGTTGGGTCCTGATGATATCACAGGATGCCTCTTCAAGAGCATGAAACATGGCCTTTCAGGCCCACTAGGATCTCTATTTAATCACAGCCTCCTGGCAAGCTTTGTACCTGGGAAGTGGAGGACCGCAATGGTCATTCCTCTGCATAGAGGGGACCATCAACAAACCCAGGAAATTATAGACCCATAAGTTCTACTAGTCTCATATGCAAGGCAATGGAAAGCACAATCGTGGAGCTGATAAACCGTGGCATAGGTTCATAGGTAGGTACTAGGCTATTGGCCCTAGGGCCTATATAAGCCTAGCCAAAGGTACCCTGGCTTACACCACCCAAGAAAATTATTTTCCTGTGCCACTGTCGAGCAGAGTCACAGAAGTGATCCCCTGGGTGAATTTCCTATCTCCCATCCAATCATCAAGATTTTTCTTGAACGGTGCTAATGAGGAGCTTTGTTTGATATAGATAGGTAGTTTGTTCCAGAGTATGGGAAGTCCCTGGGACAGGAATCTATCCCTCCAGCATGTTCTGTTTATTGTGGTGACGAGGTTTAGGTCCCTAGAGCGTATAGCTCGTAGGGATTGGGATTTCTTTAAGTGGAGCATGTCTAAAAGCTCTGGGTTTGACATAGCTTTGTGTGTTAGGCAGAGATCGCCTCTCAGTAGGCGATATGCAACAGAGTAAAGCTGCAGTTTTTTGAGACGGTCTGCATAGGGCATCTCTTTGAGGCCGGTAATCCTCTTTGTGAGGTATTTCTGCGGCCTTTCCAGTTGTTGTAGATGTCTTGTGAGGTACATCCCAAAAGGGGCATTGTACTCTATAATGGGTCTAATGAGTGATGAGTAGAGGGGAACAATGACCTCTTTTTTTTTTCCTGGATGAGAAACCTTTTGTGATGAGGTGTGCCACACAGAAGGATTTCCTGACTACTGTCCACCTGTGTCCCATGGTCTCTTATCACACTTTCGGTGTTAAGTAGACTACCACCTATGTGGTAGTTTATGGGTACTGAGTTTTTGCCAAAAGGAATGACAATGCACTTTTTGGCATTGAGCTTGAGGCCATGGCTTTGACATCAGGCATCTGTCTCAGCAAGGCCCTTTTGTAGGATGTCCACATCTTTTGGAGTTTTGATTATGGCTCCTAGTTTGCAGTCATCTGCGAACTTCGTTAGCCAAAGACCTTCTGTGTTGGCCTGTACTTCAGAGAAGTAGATACCAAACAGGAGAGGACCCAGGACTGAACCCTGTGGTACTCCACTTGTCACTGGTCTGAAGCTGGATTTGGAGTCTGCTACTTTCACAGTGTGGGTTCTGTCAGTGAGCCAGTTGGCAACCCATCTTGTGACATAGACTCACTAAACTAGGTATAAATCCCTATCTATAATTCCAGAGTGGGGGATGGTGTCAAAAGCCTTGGCGACATCTAGATAGGCTGTGTGAACCACCTTAACAGCTTTGGTGACTGTTTCAAATAAGTCTATCAGGTTTAGGAGACATGATCTGCCTTTTACAAACCCGAACTGGGTGGGGTCCTGAGTTTGGAGATTACCAATGTCATTGTTTATAAGTTCCATGATGATACGCTCCATAGCCTTGCAGACTAGGCTCGTTAGGCTAATGGGGCGGTAGTTTCCGGGGTCTGTGGTGGCTCCCCCTTTGTGGAGTGGGATAACTGTCGTTGTGCACCATTCAGTGGGCACATAGCCTGAGGTGAGGCTATGATTGAACATAGTACTTAGGTGGGGTGCCAGTTCGTTCTGTAGTTCATGTAGAACACAGCCTGGGATGTCGTCGGGTCCCATGGATGCTGTGTTCTTGGCTTTGGATAGTGTGTTTTTTTTTTTTTTTACCTGTGCAGCCGTGATTACAGGAACTTTGCATTCTTCTGGTATAGAGATGGGCCCTTTCGGGGATGATAGGTTCAGTGCTAACTTTACCCCTCTATCTGCCAGGATGGTGGCAATATCCGTTGGTTCTGTATATTTAGTGCCATTGTGCTGTAACTCAGAGCAGATCTGAGTGTTGCCATTGAGATTCTTGACATAGCTATAGAATGCTTTGTGGTTGTCTTTAGAGTCAGTGGCGATTTTGTTTTCATAACTAGCTTTGGAGGATTTTATGAGGGATCTCAGCTTCTTACTGAAGCTGACCAGGGAGTTTCTCCAATCATGGGATTTTACTCTGTTGCAAAAAAAAAAAAAAAAAGTTTCTTTCTTCTGTTGTAGAGTTTGTTTATGGCAGGGGACCACCAGATTGGCTTCCTTTTTTTGGAGGATAGCATCTTGGTTCTGTTAGGGATTGCATGGTCCATGCACTCATGTAAGTGCTTATAAAGTGCATTTGGACCCAACCTAGTTCGACTTCATCAAAGGCAGGTCATGCCTGCTTAATCTGGTGGAATTCTTGGAGAAAGTCACCAAAGCCATGGATGAAGGTAAAATGGTCCATACTGCCTCACTTGACCTGACTAATGTGTTTGACATTAACTCCCACTCTGGTATTGTAGCTAAACTCATAAAATTGGGTATAAATCTGTACAGATGTATAGCCAGTTGGCTGATGGACAGGGCACGTTGTTAGACTGGCCTCTTGCTGGATCTGGATTATCCCAATTACTAGTGGAGCACCACAGGGGTCAGTACTGGGACCTCTCCTGTTTGTAATACACTTCTCTGAAGTCAAGGCTAATGTAGATACCCTTTGGCTGAACAGGTTTTCCGATGACTGCAAGTTGGTGACAATCACTGACTCCCCAATGACTTGGAAATCCTACAGAAAGGTTTGATTCGGACAAGTAATTATTGCATTAAAACTATATCCTTTGGAAAATTGAATACCTCCACAAATTACAACATTAATAGGACACTCCTAAGAGTAGACCAATATGTGAGAGATCTAGGTACATAGGTAGCTAGTAATGTGAACTTTGAAAACTATATGCCCACATTGATGAGGAAGGCCTTCTATGTGGCACAGCTTACAAGTAGGGACATCACATGCCGATCTAGGAAGATTATAGTCTCACTCTACTAGGCCCCCATCAAACCAATAATTGAGTACAATGCACATTTTGCCATGTACCTGACCAGGCACTTGCAAGAAATGGAGCAGTCTCAGAGGTTTCTTGTATTTAAAAAAAAAAAAAAAAAAAAAAAAAAATACAGGGTGTAAAAATGTCCTGTGTAGATTGCCTAAAAGCCCTATCTTTACTCTGACTCCTACCAACTGTTAAGGGGTGATCTGTGTCTAACCTACAAGGCATTCCCAAATCTGGTCATGATGGAACTGTTACACATTCACAAAACAAACAGCATGAGGATTACCTGAACCAAAGATCTAAACCTGGCCTGTGACGTAAGCAAAACATGCTGGAGGGACACGCGTGCCTGAGATTACCCCTTCTCTGGAAAAGGATGCCTGTTCACATGAAGCCGAGCTGTTCCATGACCATCTTCAAGTACATTTTGGACCAATGGATGGGGAATGGTAAATTCACTCCTGGAATGATATCTATTTCCCTTATGAGCAGGGGCAGTGTGTAAAGGCAGCATCACAATCCAAAGCCATCCAGTAGCCCTTAGGTTTCGAAAATGTGGCTAAATCAGGTAATGGCTAGTCTTGTAAGGGCTCTTGAGCCTTTAGCGTAGTATTCTCCTCTTAAATCTATGAACCTGTTAAAGGCTCTCTTACATCTTTTGAAGTAAAAAAAATGGTAGGATGTTGACTTTCACTTCAGCATTATGGTCAGAGCTAAATGTTTAGTTTTGTTTAACACGCTCTAACTCCAACAGATTTCAAAAACCTCCTATTATACTGTATAGTAGTTGTCTCTAGGAAAGTAATTAAAAAGAACTAGAAAATTGTGTGTGAAGCTTCCTTCTTTGGAGTTTTACAACCTTTTGTCATAAGTGTATGGCAAGGAGATTAGTTACCACTGTAATAAGGACCATAGACAAAAGAATACAAATTTTAGTCTAAAATATGAAAACACAAAAGTGGCAAGACTTCAGACAAATATGACATCAGGGTGAAAAATTCTCAAGCAGTTTATTTCTGGTACCCTTTTTTTAGTGTTCTGGGTCGTCCATTTTTTGGCTTATGGAGGGAATTTTAAAGAAGAACTAAAACTAGAATGTAGGATGATAATTAACTTTAGAACACTATAACCCAGGGGTATGAACATTGACAGCAATCTATAAAATATTTTGTATATAGTGTCTTAACATGGTACTTCTAACTTATGATGTTTAAAAATATTTTATTTATGGAATGTTCATAAAAATTTTATATTTAAAAGGGTATATTGCTTAAAAAAAAAAAAAAAAAAAAAAAGGAATTTGTCTTGTTTGTGGAAACCTATGCCTTTAAAAATTGGGAGAATGCTGTGTTAATTGTATATAATTCACTTAATTAGTTAGTGTGTCTGTAGAAGGGTGTATTCCTTGAAGGCGAAAAGCCGAGGTACCAGAAATAAAACTGCTTGAGAATTTTTCACCCTGATGTCGTGTTTATCTAAAGTCTTGCCATTTTTGTATTTTCTTATTGTAAGCATTGTGGAGTGGAAGTGGACGTTTTTTTTTTTTTTTTTTTTTGGTTTAAAATATGCCTGGCCATCTTTTAGATAATGCTCTTAATAAAGTTGATTTCTGTCAGGAAAATCTTGTTTTGGTTTTCAGGTGTATTATCTCATTTACAATTTCCTCCTGTGGTTTGATGTATTTTTCTATATTTGCTGAGTAGTCTAGCCCATTGTTTATAACATCAGTTACACTTAAATGTGAAGCTTACAAGTTCCATTTCATGTAAAAAAAAAAAAAAAAAATATATATATATATTTGTTCAACAAATTTTTTTTTTAAAATAACTTTGGATTCAACTGTAAAATGTTGGATATTGTCCCACTTAGTGGTGAAAGCAAAAAATGCTGACAGTTGTTTGCAAAAGTATTGGTTCTTGTGTATTTTGTAGTTGCTTTAGCATACATTGTGCTAGTGCTACTCCTTACATGGTCTATAAAGGACTGACCTTTTTGTTTTGGATCCTTTAGTATATACACCATTTCCAGGGACATAAAAACACCACATTGTTTGCCCAAATTGTTTTAAGTGTGATTACCTTGAGATACTGTGGCCTTGGATCCTTGATTTTGGTATATTTAAAGTGTGTGGTTGTTAAGCATCCAGACATATCCCATGACAACAGTTAATATTCCTTTTGCTTATGTAGCATTTTTATTTTGATGTTTTGTCCAAACATGCTTGTAGTCACTGAGTGCAGTATATGGGCATTCAGTCTTTCTGAATGTGATGATATGTAGTTTTCCAAAGGGTCAGGAGTAATTTTTGTGGATTGTAGATGTAGAGTTCATTCTAGGTGTGAACAGGCTGGACCATTCATTCCTTCAGTCATTTACCGATGGCGAATTTTATGTAGTTCAGGTCTCAGTGTGAGGCAGATAAATTAACTTTGATCTTTGATAGAACACCAAGCTGTCGCAGGGCACTTGTTTGTGTGTCTCTGTGTGTGCAGTCTCACAGATGTAAGAACAGTTTTTAATACTGGATCACTAATTCACCTACAGCATGTATTTAAGATGCGTAGGAAAACTGAAGCACTTAGCACAGGGAGGAATGCAGACCATATACTGGAGACACCACGGTTGATAACCAAACTGGAGACCCAAGCACTGTGTGTAGTTTTCATACTAACTAGGGGAAGTTTGGCCAGGACATGTGGGAACTTCCCCTTCTGTTATGGACACAACAAAAATATATGACTGTAGAGGTTTATGGCCTGGGGTTGGAAATGTGGGTAATTTTGAAAATGGAAAACGAAAAAGTTTTATTATATAATAGGCAATTGAAAACATGTTCTTTTGTGGAAAGAATGACCATTTGATTAGTAACTGTGATAAAAAATGTTTTTATCTGTGGTAAGCCAGAGCATGAAGCTAAGAAATGTGACGAACTGGGCAGGTATGGCTGGGTTCTTAAGAAAATACAGAAGTTTATTGAACATGAACAGACACAGGAATCTGTATGTGCTATAGAAAGTATAGTAGAAAAGGAACATGAAGAACAGATTACCATACGAGAAAATAAAGAAAAGAATAGTGGCTGACAAAAATGAAGGTGAGGAGGTGGTGCAAGATACAAGTGAAGAGGAACATGTAAACTGGTAAGTAGTGAGGGGAAAAAATAAATCTATAAGGAAGAGTGAAAGAGCGAAAAACGAAGTTTAAAAGTGTAATTGTGAAAGAAAATTTAAAGGCAAAGGAAAAGTGTAATTGTGAAAGAAAATTTAAAGGCAAAGGATAGTTGTGGAAGAGGAATATAATCTTACTTTAAAAGGAGGCTGAACATTTTAACAATAAATATTAATAGCGTAAAGAATATTTAAAAGAAAAATAAGCATATCAGAATGGTGTCCTTTTACTTGACATGCATATAATTATATTGGAACACACGAGTATTGACAGAAGAAGAAAGAATGCAAACAGAAAAACTGTTTAAGCAATAACCCATGCCTGGGTGTGGGTAATACTAGATTTACCCATGGTTGGTGTGGTTTGGTCACGAGGGCGAAGCCCGAGTGGCCAAAAACTGTGGGTAAATCAACATTACCCACACCCAGAAGTGGGTTATTGCTATTATACAATGACATTATTTAAGAAAAAAAAACTTACTTTTCTTAAATAATGGTATTGCATAATGCCTCCATGTTGCCCTTCCACAGCTGTCTGGTATTCTGTGGCAGTTCTGATGTACTGTGTATGCTTACGCAGTACATCAGAGCTGTGTGTGTGGAAACATTGGAGAAAGGAAGATCTCCGTTGCTTTTTTTAAGATGTCTCACTATGTTAAACTTGTTACAGCAACGGAGCTCTTCCGTTCTCCATTGCTACCAAAAACACAAAAAAATCAAGACTTATACTAATGGAAAAAGTCCAGGCGACCGGACCTTTTTCCATTAGTATGTAGTATGGTCAGCGTGCCCGTTGTAAATCAAGCAATCAGTGTGCACATTTTGGAATATTAATGGGGGGGGGGGGTCATTGTATAATTAGTAATTAATAGTGTAAAGAATATTTAAAAGAAAAATAAGCATATCAGAATGGCATTACATTAGAGGACACGAGTATTGACAGAAGAAGAAAGAATGCAAACAGAAAACTGTGGGGTGGAAATATTATTTGGAATATGGGAGAAGATAACGTGTTCAGGAATAGATGTATTAAGTATTTGATATTACGATAGCAGAATTGGGAAGAATAACAGTGATGTATTTTGAGGAGGAAAAAAGATATGTACGTAATTATAGCAATGTATGCATATATTACAAAGGAGAAGAGATAATTAAATTCTAAATGACATAGGAGTAAATATAGAGTAAATATAGAAATAATATTAGTAGGGGACTTTAATTGTGATTTGAGGAAGAGGGATATGATGTTTGTATATGAGATAATAAAACGTGGAAAGTTTTCAATCTATATGGGATGACAAACATTGGACTTGTAAAAAAAATGTGATATAAAAACGAAAATTTATTCTTTAATATGACAGTTTAAAAATTGGAAAGAATAAAGGTAACTGGTTTCTCTGATCATTTAGCTATGTGGGCAGAAGTACAGGAGAAGGAAGGATATATAAAAATAGGTACAGGTATTACAGAGGCTGAGGAAGGCAGAAAAGAGCCGAATAAATTATGGAAAGATTATATAGATTCTTTTTTATGAAAACTAGAGTTGGTGGATAAGTTTCAAGGAAAAATCTTTTGGAATGACTGTGAGAATGATAGAGAAACTAAAATATAGACAATTGAGTCAGGATGTATTTAAAGAAGTGCTGAGAAATAAGGCAGTTTTTATGAACGGGAGAAGAAAATATATGAAATGAATCGGGAAAATATTATATAAACAAAGGTATTTCTTTCAAGGAAAAAGGGAAGAAGTAGCTCTGTAAGTAGTTAGAGACCGAGTGTAATAAGGAAATTGAAGAACAAAGAGAGTGACTATGCAACATAAAATACTTGTACTAAGGAAACATGTAAAGAAAGAAAATATATATGTGTGTGTGTATATGTGTGTGTGTGTGTGTGTGTGTGTGTGTGTGTGTGTGTATGTATGTATGTATATATATATATATATATATATATATATATATATATATACATACACATTCTGTTTTTGTGTGTAATATATAATATATGTGTGTGTGTGTGTGTGTATATATATATATATATATATATATATATATATATATATATATATATATATATATATATATAGATATACACACACATGCACATTCTGTTTTTGTTTTTTTTTTTTTACAAAAGATGGACACAAATGTAAAGTTTAAAAAATTGAGAAAGGAGGATTATAAAGAATTTGGAAGAAATATACGTATAGAAAATGTAATGGAATTTTTAAAAGAACTTAACATGGAGAAATCTATGGGAATGGACGACATTGAATATTCTGTGTATAATAAATAACATGGAAGAATGGCACAAAGTGTATTTTGTGGAGGCATTAAATGAATGCTTAGAGACAAGAGGTGGTAGAAAAAGTAATAATGTACTGGGATTATGAAATTTATGTGAAAAAAATAGGCAAAAAAGATGATATAAGACATTGGAGACAAATAGTGTTGAATAACATTTGGAGCTTGTAGTACAGTTAATCTTTTGGCCAGAGAGGCTTAGCTATTGCTTTATGGGAGGGAGTTTGTTTGTCTGATCTGGCTAGAGTTACTGTTACAGGGCTCTGTTTAAGGTGTTTTTTGATTGGATAATGTTGAACTTTGGTTCCTGTTTCTCTGCTTTAAATAGCCAGTGTTTAAACCAGTTTGTGCTTGTTTGCTCAAAGCTGCAATGAATTAAGCCTTCTGCCTTGCTCTGCTGTTTTCCAGAAACCTACTGTGAGAATAGAAAAGATAAGTGCTTATTTTCAACTGTTTGTTTTTGTTTTCTGCACTTCTGATTAACTAAAACAATATTTTTTGCATATCCGTTTACACTGTGTGCAACTGTCTTAGGCTTAGTGAATTGAATCTTTACTTCTCTTCTGATCTTGTAACCCAACCACCTGCCCAACTGTTGTTGTGGTCTTAAAGCTTAGTAGCTTTTCAGTTGCTCACCTCTACTATAAATTTGATACTGGATACTACTCCCAGTTCCATTGCATCAGCTCATTCTACTGAGTACAGTGTGATCATTCGTGAAGGCCCATCCCTTTAGCTTCTTAACCTTGAATTATCTTCCGTCTCCTCACTTTCTACTTAAAAAGAAAAAGAATTATTGTACATCTCTCCTACTTTTATTTTGCTGCTTGTGCTTAGGTGTTCAACTGCATTTGTTACTGCTTGTCAGTAGCCTGATTAGGTTGATGACATTATTCTACTGAATTGCTGTTTTTTTACTGTTGTGATTGTGAGGTAATTTATCATATTTTAGACTGTTGTAAAGCAATTTACTGATTAGATGTATTTCATTGCTGTTTACTACAATTCATTACTGTTTAACTGCATTTTACTACATTTCAGTGCTATTTAACTGTACTTTTCATACTATGAGTTCTGTTTTTGTCTGTAAGTGGTTAAGCCTGTGTTTTTTTGTGGGTTTTACTGTGTTCTTACACTTAAAATTGAGTAGCACAGTCTGGATACAAGGTTTGCTGCATCCAGAGCTGTTTGTTTTTGCCTTCTGTATTTCTGGCAGCCATTTCGTGTTGGTAGTGGCCTATCTCCTCTGCTAGTGAGTGTAGCAGGGCTGCCTGGACCTTGTCTGGCACAAGTTGGTAAAGAAAGCTGAGACTATCAGGTTGATTTCTGTGTTACTAGAATCTTCTATTTTTTTGTGGTATTTAAACACCGCGTTTTGAGCTGGTTTGGTCTTGGTTGCATATCACACACTGCAGCTGCACTGTTTTTAACCCATTGTGAGGTATTTCAGCTACATATTTTCCCTTATTAGCACTTGTGTGACCACCTGGTAATACTCCTCTTAGACCTTCCACCCCTTCCCCTCTTGGCTCTCTCTGGCCTCATTCTTTCTCTCAGATTCTGACAAATATGGATGGACATTTTCCTCACGATTCTCCTGACAGTCTGGTTGATATGAGCATCCTGAGACAGTGTAGCAATTGCCTCATGTACACGGGGCAACCCTCTACTACGACCACCTTGGAACACAATTTATGAGAGCTGCAATTACATTAAGAACCTAGAGTCTATGCTGTCTCCCTCACAATCCAGTATATCTGGCACTGAGAAGGTTGTCAACACCAACACCACCCACATCTACACAACACACACCCACATATACAGAGGTCCTCAACAAAAATATACCCAAACAAAAGAGATCTCCGAGGCAAAATCACACGTGAACTCCACTGCCTACCACACCACACACCGCATATAGTCCACACTCCTGTATCTCACAGCCACTAAGGTCTAAACATAAGTCCAACATATTAGTCATAGGAGACTCCATTGTAAAACACACAGATGTGCCCCTCACCAGGCTGGATGAAGAGAAAGCCACTGTTAGTTGTTTCTGTCAGGTGCCAGAATCCGCCATATCACCCATGCACTCCAGTCTCTCAACAACCGGTACTGTTATGACTCTGTCATAGTCCATGTTTGTGTGAATGACTTGAGACGTACCTCCCTGGACTATATGAAGAAAGAGATGATTGAGCTTGCTGAATATCTGTTCCAGGCAGGTAATGTTCCTAACCTTAAGCAGCATTCTACCATCACCCAGCATGATTCCTCAATACAAACAGAAGATGATTGACTTTAACAATTGGCTTAGTTTCTGGTGTCATTCCAAGGGGATCCAGTACCTGACAGCCTGGAAAGACATGATTGACAGACCACAATGCTTTGCTACAGATGGCCTGCATCCGTCTCCCTTGGGCTTCTGGCAAAGGCTCTTGCTTCCCACATAGTGTTTTTTTAGGCAATGCTATGAGGTCAAAACTACCAACATGAAAATTTCATCAAAACAAATTAAAAGGTCATGCTGCTAAACACTAGGAGTCTAAAACATGAAACTGCACTTATTGCAAGCATTCTTAACCCTGGAAGATGCTGAAATATGTGTCAGAGAAACCTGGTTCAAAGCTACTGATAGGATGAGTAACCTGGTACGGCTATCATACATTCAGACCACAAACTGTGGGCAGCAAAGCAAAAGCAGGTGAATTTGCAGTATATATTAGACATGCACACTTCCAGGCTGGTCAAACAGTATGACACACAGGAGATACTCCAGGTGCAATTAACTGTTGACAAGATCCCTTTTCAAATCATAGCAAGCTACAGGCCCCCAACATTGACTGAAGATGCCAACTTGCTCACTCTACCTATGTGGACCCCTTCAAATCTGTCAAGATTCAACCATTTACCTTGATCCTGGGTGACTAACAATCCAGCCATAGATTGGAAGAACTACTCATGCCAAAACACAAATGCCCAGAGATTCCTTGATTTTTTTTCAATGCAAATGCCTTGGACTTGGTATTCACCAACATGAATAACCACTGTAGCATCCCTACAGTGTCATTCTCCCTGGTAAGATCCTACCACAAAGCGGTCACTTTCGAAGTCACTATCCTCCCCCAAACCCCCGGCATCTCTCCAGCTAGGGTCAAACAAAAAGAAATTCTTCAAAGCTGATTACACCCTCCTGAGGGAAGCTATAAACAGCTTTACAGCCCCCTCTCCCTCCATAAGAACTAGCAGATATATCCAAAGTACAATATGAGCATTTATATAGCTGCAGGGAATTGGGAATACCTGACAGGACAAAATCCTCCTCCTCGGGGAAGAGTAGACCCATCTGGTGGACATCTGGAATAAATAAACTGTATAATAAAAGAAAATGTTGCTTCCAAATTAGGCACTTGCTCCTCCTTGGTCCTGGACAGCAATTGCTCCTTGGCCTGAACAAGCAAATAAGAGCACTAGTGAAATCCTCCAAAGCAAACTTCGAGTCCACACTGGAAACATCTACTGAAGACAGTCATAAAACCTTCTTCACATATGTCCACAGTCTCAAAGGAAGCACTCAGATCTGCTCAGAACTGGTGGTTAAGGACACCACATACACAAATGCCGTAGATATAGCCAACCTGCTGGCAGGTTCAGTGAAAACTTCACCCCATGTCCACCCATCAGTAAATCAGGACATCCCCAGCACCTGCCTCCCTCCCCTTATCTCTGTGGAGCAAGTCATCACTGCCCTCACAAAGGCAAAAAATACAGCCTCCATGGGTCCCGATAACATCCCAGGCTGCATCCTGCATGAACTCCGGCAGGAACTTGCAGCATCATTATGCACCTGATTCAACCAAACCCTGAGTACCGGCTTTGTCCCAGCCGAGTGGAGGACAGCCACTGTCCTCCCTTTGCACAAAGGTAGAGCGTCCACCGATCTAGGAAACTTAAACCCATCAGTCTAACTAGACTGCTCTGCAAGGCCATGGAACGGATTATCATAAGCCTCATTAACAAGGACATTGGCAACCACTTGATCCCACACAGTTTTGGTTTCATCAAGGGGTGGTCATACCTATTATGGTTGACTTCTTTGAGACGGTCACCAAAGCAGTGGATGAGGAGAAGATTGTGTACACCACCTACCTTGACCTGGCCAAAGCCTTCGATATGAATTCCCCACAACGGTATAATTAGATATACGGGTTGATACCTAGTTGAGAGAGGTCGTTACAAGATGGGTAGCAAACTGGCTCACTGAGCCCACCTATTCAAAATAGGGAAATCCAGCTCAAGCAGTAGACCTGTAACGAGTGATGTACCCTAGGTTTCGGTCTTCGGGCCTCTATTGTTTTGGGATATACTTTTCTGAGGTGCAGGCTAAAACCAGTGAGCTATCGGTGACCACGTTTGCAGATGACTGCAAACTGCGTTTTGTCAATTCCCCTAGTGATGTGGACATCCTACACGAGGGTCTCACCCAAACAAATGACTGTTGCCATAAATATGGCCTCAAACTGCCAAAAAATGCATCATCTCCTTTTGGGAGAGCGATGACCCCACAAATTCATTAATAACAATGTCCTAAGCATGCAGTTAGTAGAGTCTTGAGGGACTTGGGCACCCAGGTTGATAGCAAACTGACTTGACCACCATTTCCCCTGTTGTACGTAAAGCTTTCTACATGGCCCACCTTGTTAGTAAGGGTCTCTCATCAAGGGGCAAAGAGGTCATAACATCCCTGTATTCTTCCCTTATAAGATCCATTATTGAGTACAGTGCCCGTTTCGGCATGTACCTCCCAAAGCACATGTAGCAACTTGAGAGACCGCAGAAATTTCTCACCAGGAGAATCCAGGGGCTCCAACATCTGCCCTACACAGGCTAAAAGCCCTGTCCCTCTACTCAGTCTCATACAGACCTCCTCAGAAGTGACCTCTGTCGAGAATACAAAGCAATCTCAGACCCTGCCTTGATGGGACTGCTGCATATCCACAAGTCAAGCTCCACTTAAGTAATCCGCATGTGTGACCTCAACCTGGTCTGTGACATCAATAGAATTTGTTGGAGGGACAGATTTGTGTGCCAGAGATTTCCTCCTCCTGTGGAATAGACTCCCTTTCCACGTCAGAGTACCTCAGTAACCCATTTTAAGTACAACCTGGATAACTGGATCTCGAACAGAAAATACACCCCTATATCCCTCCTGGATGGGGGCATTGGGTGCTGACTTGTCAGAACATGGGTTAAATTCCTTAGCTAGGCTTGTAAGGGCCTTGGGGCCAATAGCCTAGTAACTTCCTATATATACACATTAAAAGCTGTGTATGCGAATAATAAGTAAAAGACTAGCAAACAAAGTAGATAAATTGCTTGAATGTACAATCTTTGCTACGAAAGGGAAATGAAGTCAGGACCTGTTATGGATAATGGAAAAAAAAGTAAGAGATGACATTATAAATAAAAAAAGGTGGATATTCTATGGTAGGAGATGTGAGTAAAGTGTTTGATAGAATACAGTATGAATGAATAAGGGATTACAATAATGTGAGAGTAATATTAATGAATGTTTAAGTGAAAAAATAAAAAATAGTGTGTTCAAAGGATGTCCTGCAAGTAGCATTTTTATTTGCTTTAGTTATGAATGTGGTTGTCGGTAAGAGTGTTAAAGTTGCAGGTTATAAGGTAACGGAAGAAATACAAATTTCAATAATTCTTACATATGCAGGTGATGTAGTGTTAGTTGCTAATAGTAAGGAACGGATGGAAGAAGGAATTAGCTACGTAGCTATTTACTTATAAATAAACCAAGCATCTTTAAAGGCAAAAGCAAAGGGTTGGGATTTACAGGAAATATAGAAGGTATTCAGTTTAATGATGAGGTTATAACTATATTGGGAATAAGGAGAGACAGTGGGAGAAATTCATCCAGAAATTAAGAGATATGTGTATGTTTTGGAAGTCCTATAAATTGTTTTATAAAGAGTGTATTTAATAAATACAGTTCTTTTAGGCAAGTTTGCCTGTTTAGCAAGTGTAAATATGATCCCGTCTAGGTATGAAAAAGAGATCATGTCTATTGTATTTTCCTTTATATGGGGATCTAGGCTAAATCCAGGTAGAAGAGGGATTCTGTATGTTAAAGAGGAGGAAGGGAAATTATGGTTAGTTAATCAGATTGTTTATGCAGCTTTTTTGAATCTTTATAGAGCATTGGTGGGATTAAAAATAGGAATTTGAAAGTAAATTTTTTTGGAAAGGATAGGGAAAAGACGGAAAATCATGTGAATGAAGATATAAAAAAAAGAGTACAATAAAGGAATTCTTTTATTGGACATAACGTGGAAAAATAGGAAAGAACGGTATTTGAATATAATGTTTGAACATTTTATTATGTTTTCTCATGGAAGCATTTAAAGAATGAAAAAATAAATGCTATTACAATATGTGAAAAACTGAGGGGCTGCCAGCCTAGCCAGATAGAATTTTGGGTACTTTTCCGTTATCAGGGTAACACTTCAAAATGAGAGCTTGGAATCTTAGTAGGCGCTCACACTGATCTCACAGCTGCTACTGAAGTGGGCCATATACACACTTACTTTCCTGTCAGTGATTATTAAATTTCATGCATAATGGGAAAAGTACCCAAAAAACACAACATCGCTGGTTGAACTGATGAGTATATAGACTGACCGTATTCCATTTACATGCTTGTGACGCTGTTATCCGTAGTAAAATCTTTATGAACTTCAGTGATCCATTGTAAACATCATCCTTCTTTTAGTTATGTGTTTGTGCGGTTCGTTGGTTATAGCTAAAAACTTCCTTTTGGAACAGCCCTTCTGTTTCAAAAACAGGAAAATGGTTTTGAACAGTAGAGTCTGGGCATTGACCCACAGACGTTATAATGAGGTGCAGTATTCCAGTTGTAGGTATTACTTCACCTCAAACTTACTGTAATCTACTGGGAAAATTATTTTATCAAGGCTACCTTAGTTTGGCAGCATTTACCACCACCGATATGACTACGGAGGCTTTTCAAGCTTCTGTTTGCAGCTCAAATGCAGTGTCTGAAATGCAATCCACGCTTGTATTAATAAACTGTGATCCCACTTCAATGGTCTAATTCTGTGTTCCAAACTGACATACACAAACTATTCACACGAATGCCGACTGGTTGTATTTAGGCTGCAATTTTGCTGCTGTGACAGAATACATTTAATTAAAGCAAGGAAATAAGTAGTGATTTCACGAAGTACTAAATGCCTTTTAGAAAAGCCGGAACTTTTCCGAAGTTGGGCCGATAATGGAAAGCGCTTATTAGAAGTGTTGCCCCGATAATGGAAAAGTACTGAATTTTGTAAATAGAATTATGTCATTGTAAATATTAATATAATCCACAGGCTTGTTTTACAGATGTAGAGAGAACTGTATGTTATGATTAAACTATATGTTGTACTGAGCTTCAAAAATGTAACCATAGTGCACCCTGCTGGAAGAAGGTTGTTAAGTAAAGAATTTTGCAACTGTGATTCATCTCAAGTTCAGAGACGGGATGTTTGGGCTAGGAAATTCTTTCTATTGTTTTAAGACAGATAATTGCTAGATTTTAGATGTAAAGTGTCCTTTATTGCTGTGGTTTCCTGGCAGGTGCAAGATTGCAAAGATATGTTGAGTTCTGTGAGCCTAGGAAATTTCAGCAGAGGTGTCAAGAATGATGTAATCTGAAATGACTCAGCAGTACTTATCAATTTAAGGGCTATCTCAGAAAGAGTAGCATTTTGTATCTTGTCTTGGATTTAGTAAGAACCTCCACTCTCCAGCACTTGCTTGCTCTGTGTGTAAATAGTATTTAGAACAGTGATTTCTCTTGGAGATGGATAGGAATTAGTCTAGCTGTTTTCTAAATTTGTCAGACTACCCCACAATATTGTTTTAAAGTAGTTCTTATGATTTTTGAACTCTGTAATGTCATTGTGTTGAAGTAATAAGTATTGTCTTTTGTTTTTATTATTTATTAAATATTTTTAAACCTTTTAACTGTGGTTGTTTTGTGTAGAGATTATTTAAGTTGTAGAGTACTTGCATGTATTTGGTGATGCTGTATAAGCCATTCCAAGAGCCTTTAGCCCTGGGTCACACTTACTATTTGGATGACAGTAATATTACACAGTGGAATTGGACACCCTTTGGTAAGGGCCTTTATAGTAGCTGATAAGACTAGTTGGTGGCAGTGGATTACTAACGTGTAGCCTAGGGTGGGGGGGCATAGCTAGTGGACCTGTGCCATCCTTCCCCAGGAGTGTCTGTGTTGTATATAACTCGACTCATATCTCAGTGTGTGTGTATCAGCTACTTGGGCAGAGACTCCAAGCACTGGTTGGACAGAGAGGGTACTGGAGGTTTTGGCTTGACTACTCTGCTGATATCTAAACCCTATAGCTATGCTAGTGGGGAGTCTTATTGGGGATCTGGAGAGAAAGAGAGAAACCAGCCCCAGACTGTTATCTCTGTGTGCTCTTAAGGGAAATTGTACTTTACTGTGTGTGTACTTGTGTGGACACTCCTCACTGGTGCTAGTGGTGAGGATTGGGGCTCCTTTATTACTGGGCCAGTGCACGGGCGTCACACAATAAGATTTGCATGTTGTAAGAAAATACATGAATCTAAGACTTTCTGTAGAGATTGACTGACTGTAGGTAAAGTGGCTGCTAAAGCTAACATGCCCTGTTAAAATTACAAGAAAGTGTGTGTAATTGCTTTGGGGAGGTAGAAAACATGGGACGTGTTTTTGAAGTATTCGAGTGAAGAAGTTATGGGGAAAATATGTGAAAGTAAGATGTTGAAAGGTTTTGAAAAGGTTAAGACACATTGTTTGAATATCGGTATAATGGTAACTTAAAATGAGAAGAGGTTATGAAAATTAATAAATTATTCTGTATCTTATGGACAATATGGAATGAGAGACTCATTGAAGTGAATTTTAATGGAAAATGGGTATTATCTTAGATTTTGAAGACTGCACATTTCTGGCTCTGGAAAAAGGGTGGGGGGATGATTAAAGCATATAGGAGGATTGTACTGTATAAAGCGTAAATAATTAAAAACATTTTATATTGTGATAAAAAATGTATATAAACTGTGATAATCAAAGTTTAAATAGGGGGTATTTACTTTTCTGTGACAGAAATTTCACTATTAGGTATATGATTTGGGCATAAGAAGAAGGTAGAGGAACAGTTGAAAAAATTGAAAGATATTGCAAATGTATTTGTTTATCTTTTAGGAAGAGGGTATACTTCCTAATATTCTGGAATGAGTATTTGGTTGGGACATTTATTTTCGTGTTAAAGAAAAGGATTTGGTGTATATAATCCTCCCTCTCTCTTTTTTGTTTGGGGTGGGGGGTTATATAAAGTTCCAAGCCAAAGGGAAATTGTATATATTAATAAGGAAAACGAGATCTAGGGTTATCTGGAATGAGTATTTGTTTGGGACATTTATTTTTGTATTAAAGAAAGGGCTTTGGTGTATATAATCCTCTTTTTTTTTTTGGGGGGGGGGGGGTTATATGAAGTGCCAAGCCAAAGGGAAATTTTATATATTAATAAGGAAAAATGAGATCTAGGGTTAACTGAATTGTGCATACGTTACCATTAAATTTTACTTAGGATTCTAGAAAGGATGGGTGAACATTCTCTGAATGTATTAGTAAAACATGTGCATGGAAAATATAAATTTGAGAGAAACTGAAGGAAGTTAATTCAATGGCCAAAATAAATTTAATGTGTTGATTATATGAATGTCTGAATAAGATTTTACTATGGGAAGTAAATTACAGGAATGGGTGTAAAGCAAAAAAATTGTATTAAAGCATAATAAATGCATTTTTATCATGGAAAGAACTGAGTGAAGACCTTGCAAGGGCAGGTCTTACAGTGTCTGGATTTTTTTTTTTTTTTTTTTTTGTGTGGAGACTGAACTTTGATAAGTTTCAAGTTGAAGGACATATTGCATATAAAGTTATGATAAAAAGTGTTGTGCATGTAAGAAGTTAGAAACTTCAGAACACATGTATTTTGAGGTGTGAAAGGGTAAAGAAGATATGGGAATTGTTTTTTGAAAAAAATATTCTGAATATTTGTGAAGTAAATATGGATATGATATTAGATGGAGAGGTGAAGGAAAAACTTAAACACAAAAAGCGCACAAAACAACTCGGAACCAACAACAGTTGCACTAGTAGGAAGGGCAGCCTCGGGTTCTTGTGAAGAACTAGTCAGCGTAATGGCACTAATACCACAGTAGTTTTAAAATTTTAGAATTCACTCAGTCCAACGCCACATACCCTTAAAAGTTTATTGTACAACACTTTGTACTGACCAGTTCTTGACACGACCCGTGATTGTCCTTCCTACTAGTGCTATGGGAAAACATATTGAAGAAATGAATATAAGGATATTCAGAGTTTTATAGGAATTGTGGAAAGCCAGAACAGAGGAAATGTTAATTAAAAGAAAATGTTCCTGATGTTTATAAGTTCAATTAAATGTTATGAAAAAAGGAATGGTGGTTAAAGTATAGACATTATAACATGTAAAAATTATAGACATTAAAAAAAAAAAAGGTAAGCATCTTAAGTATCATGAATCGCGATTTAACCACACCCCTAACAGCACTGTTCAACCTCAGCCTCCATACAGGTTTTGTACCTAGGGACTTGAGAACGGCTACAGTCATTCTCTTTCATAAGTGAGAACCTTCCACAGACCCATGCAATTCCAGACCTATAAGTTGGAGCAGCCTCATGAAAAGGCTTATCATGGAACTAATCTTTAAGGATGTTGAGAAGGATCCAGTGTTTGGAATCTCCCTGTTTGGATTCGTCAAGGGCAAGTCATGCTTACTGAACCTGGTGGATGTTTTCAAAAAGGTCACCAAAGCAAATGATGAAGGCAAAACAGTATGTACCTCAACCTGACCAAAATGTTTGACACAGTCTCCCAATCAAGCATAGTAGAAAAGATAAATAAGCAGGGAATACGCCCCTGTGTCACCCACTAGATGGCCAGCTGGCTCATAGATGGGATGCAGGAAGTCAAAATAGGGGAAGTTCCCTAGGTTTCTCTGCTGGGACCTCTCCTGTTTTGGCATTTACTTTTCTGAAGTAAAAGGCAGTATCAAAGAGCTCTAGCTGATTTAAGTTTGCAGATGACAGCAAGATTATAGCAGTCGTTGAATCCTGCAGGATGGTTTGTCCCAAGTAAATAACTGGTGCTAAAGCCATGGACTGAAACTTAATGATAAAAATGCATTATTGTATCCTTTGGAAAGTCATTTTCTTTGGGGAACTACCACATTGACAATACACCCCTAAGCCTTGAACCAGTTGTTTGGGAACTTATGTGGACAGTGACTAAACTTTGACCAACATGTGTCCATTGTAAGAAAGTCCTTCTGTATTGCACAGCTTGTAAACATCTATGTAGATGTCATGTTCCCCTTTACTCATAGGTGGTTACTAGGCTAACAATCCCAAGGGCCTTTATAAGTCAAGCCGTGTTACCCAAATGTGACTCTTTTTTTTATATTTTAGACATTCAGGGCCGGTGTCAGTAGATGTCAATCTGGAGGCCGCCTAGGCACTGTGTATCACCCTATCGCTGATACCCCTCCTAAGCAACCTTTTAGTTCATGCTGCAAACCAACAGACCTGTAGCTACAATGCTCTTAATTACAACAGACCTGTGTACCACACTATGTTGGCCCATCTCACAAAGGGACATTTACAGTTACTGGAATTTAGTTGCACCAATGATACATTGCAGGAACTCTATGTACAGGTTTGGAGTTAGGTGAAATGGCACCCTAGGCCTACTGTTTCAGCCCCCCAACACTCACACAAACACACTTGCTGTACCCTACAATCTTCCCTCGATTGACCCCCCACCCCGCCCATCTTGGGCTTCCCATGCTATGCACATTATTTTCTCAAATGTTGCTGTACTTAGCTTTTTCAAGAAGCCATATCTTCCTATCTGCTTTTAAATGCATTTTAAAGTTTTTTTTTTCTTTTTATGCAACGTTTTCATCCAGTGATGGCTTGAACAGAAATTTAGATTAAGGAAAGAAATTGTGTTGCTGTTCAACTTCAGTTTTCTTGCATCCTTTCAACACACCTTTCCTGTCCAAGTAAGCACAGTAATAACCATTTAGGAAATAACTCCGTTAAGCCAGAGCGACCAGAAGCCATTGGGTTATGCATGTTCTGAAATACATATCGAACATTTCCCCAACTTTTTAATCCAGGTTGTACCAAAGGCTTAATGTTCAAAGATGACAAAATAGTAACTCGCAATAAACTAACAAGCCAGTTGTTGTCAGGATACACAGGTCCTATCTTGGAACTGTCTTCCTCCCTAACACCCCAAAAAAGACTGCCTATGCATCCCTCTGGTATTAGACTGGGATGAAAGCAGAGGTTCACATTTCTAGAGTCCTGTATTTCAAGTGACTGGTGACATACATAAACATAGTATGCCTCCATTCCTCAACCCAAACTGTCAGAGGCAGCTACCTGCATACATGCCTGAAGTGTGATTGTGAGGAAAGTGAAAAAATAACAACTTTGTTGCTCCTAGACAGTACACTGCCCTTGCACAAACTATAGTAATCTTCTTTGTACACCTCTGAGGTCTGTCAGAAAAGTAAGAAAAGAATGAACACTGTCCTCAGCCCAAACACGAGCTATAATAACCTCATGTGCACACCTCTAAGGTTTGACTGTGATGACAATTAAAGAAGTAATAACCACATAGTCCACCCCCTGCCCACACACACACACACACACACACACACACACACACACACACACACACACACACACACACACGCGCACACACACTAGCATAAGCCATAGCAGTACAAGTTTTGTACTTATTTCAGCAAATAGCAATACACTGTGCAACAGTGGTATTGCCACACCAGATCAGTGACTGCCATTTAGCATTCGTCAAACAGCAGCAGGGGTAAGTCACTTTTATTTACCTTCCCTGATTGATTTTTCTCATAGTTTCACTCTATCCTTTGTAAAAAGTTTGATTTGCTTGCAAATCATTCAGGATTACAGATAGTCAATAAATCAGAGTTTTATACTTATTTGTCCAAAAAATGAAAGCTGATGAAAAAAGTGTTTAATATCTGGAACATGTTCATGATTTTGAGCCTTTATTCTGCTATTATAGGTATTGCAATGAATTCGTCTGCAAAGAAGTTGAAAACTGAAGTAGCTAATGTTCTGCCAGTGTTTATAAAACTCTCTGAAAAAGAACATCCCTGAAGATCAGATGCATCAGCTTTCCTTAAAATCCAAGGTTTGCACTGAGAACAGTCACTCTGGGCTGCTAATCTCTCTAGTGCTTACCTTGCTTAATGTTCATTATCAGCTTTATCCTAATTGGGTCATATCACAGACCTGTTGATGTTCGAGCATAATCAGGAAATTAATACATTTTTGTCCTCATTTTTCCCTAACCAGCAACAGCTTTTGTGGGGCCCCCACACACAGTCAAGGATCACTAAGCCCCCCCCCTTGCAGACACTGGTATTGCAAGTACGTAAAGTTGGCTATGTTGTTAGTTTTTAGTGGAGTGAATATCCACTTGCAGAGTTTAACTAAGCCAGGGGTACTGTGTCAGTGGTAAAGTATTTAATGAAATTGTGAAGCTTGTTGCTTAATAAACACTTGTGTTATCTTTGAATTTTAAAGGAGATACAAATACGAGGTATTACCCTTCTGGTTTATTAAGTACAAGATTGTTGTACTAGCTCTTGTTGGTTTGACAGACCTGTTGCAAAATATCAGGTATATCAGGGTAAGGCATCCTGCTATGATTGGGGCCCCCCAGGAACAGGGGGCTCCCAGCGACGGCAGGGTTTGCTGGTGCCTAAAGCCGGCTATGTAGACATTATTTTATTGAGGGGTGATTTTTGGATATGACATGATATACTGGCTACATCTGTCAATCAGAGACATAGGCTCCATACCAGGGGTGAATTTCAGATTTCCTATCTAGTTGTCCAATTTACACACAAATCGAGTTAGAGAGGGACTTTTTTCACATGGATGGGGAGCCTATTCTAGAGAATGGGAATTATCTGTGGGATACATATCTGCCTCTCCAACATGTCCTATTTTATGTTGCAAGCAAAATGTACATATTTGAATCTAGTAGTTCAGTTGCTGTTTATTCTGCAGTCTGTCAGTAGTCTCTAGGAGAGAGAGGGCTTTGAGGTGATCTGTATAGGATATAGGATATAGTGTTTACACCCTGTATCCTTTTTGTAAGGAACCTTTGTGAACTTTACATTTGCTGCATATGTCTGGTCAGATACATACCCAAGAAGGCATTATACTCTATGATGGGTCTGATGAGGGCCTAGTCCAGTGGTATGATTACTTTCCTGGGCCTAAATGCTGTGCCCTTTATACGTTGAACAGCATAGAAGGGTTTTCTTACTACTTTGGATACATGTTAGTAACCTAACTTTGGACCATTTACAAGATTTCTCAGATTCCTGACTAGTGAGTCAACTTTCTTAGGTTTTTTTTTTTTTTCTTGATGGCATAGTTTCGTGGGATGGCTGACTTCTCAAAAGGTACTATAATGTAATTCTTGGCATTGAGTTTATGTATGCCGTGGCTTTGGTACCAGTCATCTGTCTGTTTTTTG
>NC_056725.1:496431365-496561365 GCF_019279795.1 Protopterus annectens | reverse complement strand
AATATAGGACATATTCTTGACAAGAGGAATTCATAAATGTTTTCCTGGTTTACCTTTCTTTACAAGGTAAGCAATTAGGAACAATATCACTTGAGCACTAAATGAAGCTCTTCACGGAGATACTGAAACATCTGAAGCATCCATGGCTTCCAACTAACTGTAAGCGCCTGTCTGTGCTCTCATATTGCACTTTTAATTTGTATTTGCATTCCACCATCTGTTTTGAATTATCTGAACAATTATTTATGTCACATTTTACTGTACACTGTACTAGTTCAGCTTGCGCTGCCCAATTCCAAGTTTGCTATTTCTGGGTCTGTTTTGTAACTTTCAACTTTAAGCCACCTTTGTTGGTAAAGGCCCTTCTGGACCCTTGTGTGAAGAGAGCGCTGTGTGGGTCCCATCTAATCGAGGGTGATCGGACTACAGCTCAGAAGGAGCGTTCTTATTGGCTAGTTTGAGTTAAAGGGCTATTTTCTTGTTTTATTTAAGCCCCATGTTTGCACTTTTGCGTGTAGTGCTCCATCATGCACTGCCGCATAGCGGTGGTTACCGTTGGTGGTTATAGACGCAGATATTTTGTGTTATATTTTCCTGTAGCACTTTGTTTGTGGTCCTCCAGAGGTTTCTCGTAGCCCTGCTGTACTCTCAGGTGGAACACTAAGCCTAGCCTCCGAGGTACCAACACATCTTTCATCCACTAGCCACTCTTTTAACTGTGACTTCTTTTCCTGAGCATATAAATTTACCCAGCCAGTTTGGTCGACATGGGCATCCTGAGGCATTGAACAACTGCCTCATGTTCACAGACAACCCTCTACTCCTAGTCCACAAAAACACAACATGTGAGAGATGCAACTATATTAAACTTGAATCCATGCTCTCTTGCGTATCAGTCAGTACATATGACAGTGAGCGGCTTGCCGGCATGCACCCCCCCCACTCCACCCAAACCCACATCACACATACATATGCGGAAGTCCTCACCAGAAACTTGCCTAAACACCAGAGACCTTTCAAGTACAAACACAAGCACGCTACACATAATACTTCCTCTGCAGAACATATTACACATAATAGCTCATGCACCAGTTCTCACCGGTCAAACCCTTAAGGCAAAAAGCAAAATTAAACATATTGGACATAGGTGATCCCATCGTGAGACACACTGATGTCCCTCTCACTAGGCTGGATAAGGAAAAGGTCACAGTCAGTTGGTTGTCAGGTGCTAGGATATGTGATGAGGGAATTGTGCCGTTTCTCCACTGTAGTGTAATCCCGGAGTTGGCATGTATAGGTGGGGGGTGTGTGGGGGGCATAGTCCCCACCTAGGTGGTTTTCGACTGGTGTCCTGTGATTTAGTGTTTTGAGCAAGTATTCTTTTGCACTGAGAATACTTGCATGATTCATGATTCCGATCTTCGGTATTGTGGCTTTTCGGATTGTAAAAGTAGACCCCATGTCACACATGCACTGAAGTTTCTCAACAACAGGTCCTGTTAATGACTTCATCATAGTTCATGTTGGTGTGAACGACTTGAGAAGTACTCCTCTGGACTATATGAAGAGAGATATGACTGAGCTCTCAGACTTTGTGTCTCAAGCAGGTATGTCCCTAGCTTTGAGCAGCATTTTACCTTCACCTAGGATGATGCCTCAATACTAACAAAAAAATGATTGACTTCAATAATTGGCTTAGCTTCTGGTGTCATTTTGAGGGGATCCACTATCTTTCAGCCTGGGATGCCTTGATCAACAGACCTCAATGTTTTGCCAGAGATGGTCTTCATTTGTCACCCCTGGGACTTCAGCTACTGGCTCAGGCTCTTGCCACCCCCATAGTAACTTTTTAGGCAGTGTCTCGAACAAAATACCCGACGTACAAACTCCATTTAAAAACAACCTGAAGGTTATGCTGCTAAATGCTAGTAGTCTCAGCACGAAACTGCATTCACTGGAAGCTGTCCTTACCTTGGCAGTCACGGAGACCAGGATCAAGGCTGTGGAGAGCACCCTCGCCATACCTCCTTCCACAAACTGAACATGTGAAAACTAAAGGAGGTGGTGTATCAGTATTAAGTAAAGAAAAATTACACCTCCAGATTGGTTAAAGAGTATGATTCCCTGGGGAACTTCAGGTGCAATTAACTGTTGGTAAGAACTGTTCAAGTCATTGCCAGCTACAGGACCTCCCTCCATGAATCAGTAGACCCACTCTGCCTATTTGGAGCTGTCAAGATACATTTAAATACCATGGTTTTGGGTGACTTAAACTACCCATCCATTGACTGGGTAAATTACTCCTGCTCAAACTCACTTGCCCAAAGGTTCCTCAACTTCGTTAACACCAATGCCGTGGACCAGCTGATTGACACTCCCACAAGGGGTGCCAACATCCTGGATCTGCTGCATACCAATATGGGGGACTACTGTAGCACCCCCATTGTGAGGTCCTGCCTGGAGATCTGACCAGAAATCCATCTTATTCAACGTAACTATCACACCTGCCCCCCCCCCCCCCCCCCAGCAACAGCTAAACTAAAAAAAAAATCTCCAAAGCAGATTATAACCTCTTACAGGATGGTATAAATAGCTTCACTGCACCTCTTTTTCCTTAGATGGAACTGGCAGCTATGCCAAGCTCTACACCAGTGCTTTATGCAGACACCTTTATAACTGCATTGACTCAGCCGTACCTGATAGGACCAAAACAAGCTCCTCAAGGAAGAGCAAACCTGCCTGGTGGATAACTGCCATTAACGGGCTTTACAACAAGAGGAAGAAATTGCTGTCTAAGTGTAAGAGTGAGTTGAGTCCTCCTAAACCGGAAACAAAACACAGCATGTATGGGACTTGATAACATCCCAGGCTACATCCTACATGGGCTTCAACATGAATTAGCAACACCATTTGGTTTCCGTCATAGTCTAAGCACCTGCTTCATACCAGCTGAATGGAAAACGGCCAGCGTTATTCCCTTGCACAAAGGTGGCACTTCCACTGACCCCAGGAACTATAGACCTATCTTCAAGACCATGGAGCAAACCACCATGGACCTTTATCGGCAAATATATAGATAATCTCCAAACACTTGACCCTACTCGGTTCGGATTTGTCAAAGGGATCATACCTGGTGTATTACTTTGAGACAGTCACCAAGGCCCTGGACGAGAGGGAAATCTGTGCATACAGCCTACTTGGACTTGGCCAAGGCATTTGACACTATCCCCCACTAGGGCATCATTGACAGATTCACCCAACTAGGCATCAACCCTTATATCATTAGATAGGTTGCTAACTGGCTCACTGATAGAACTCGTATAGTCAAAGTAGGGGAATCCACTACCAACAGCAGACCTGTAACCAGTGGTGGTCCACAAGGATCAGTCCAGGGACCTCTACTGTTTGGGATTTTTAGTTTTTGCTTGTATTTCGGAGAAATAGATCTCTTGCTGATGACTGCAAACTGGTAGCAGTCATAGAATCTCCAAATGTCAACATCCTACAAGAGGGTCTTGCAAACAAATGATTGGTGCCAAAGTCATGCATGGCCTTAAACTCAATGCAAAAAAATGTATTATCATTCCTTTCGTTAAGAGCAATGTTCCGGTTAAGTACCACATTAATAGCAGTACTTTAAGTACGCACTCAGTGGTGAGAGACCTTGGCACACAGGTTGACGGTAGCCTTACCTTTGATAACCATGTCTCCACAGTGGTAAGTGTTCTGTATTGCTCATCTCATAAGTAAGGGCATTGCCTCCAGAAAAAAGGTGATCACCTCCCTGTACTGTTCCCTCTTCAGGCTTTTGTAATTAAGTACAGCATCCCTTTTATGTACCGAAACCAGAAAGGTTCCTGATGAGGCTCAATGTCTTCAGCATCTGTCCTATGGGGATCATCCGAAATCACTGTCACTTTATTCTGTTTTATACAGACTAACCCAAAGGTGATCTCTGCCTTGCATACAAGGCAATCTCTGATCCTGTTTTATTGGAATTGCTGCATATCCATAAGTCCAGTGGTTCCCGGGTTACTTGCACTAAAGACCTTAACCTGGTTGTTGTGTCTTTCGGCTTTTCCCTGTTAGGGGTCGCCACAGCGGAACTCCGGTCTGCTAATGATTGGCAGTAGATTTTTACTTGCCGGCCCTGACGTACAACCTTCAACGAAGGTACACCCATTCACGCATGTCTCCACAGAAGACGCTCTAGCTGAGAATCGAACAGGACAACGTCTTACTGTGAGGCGACAATGCTACCGCAGTACCAGGTATGTGACATTAATAAAACCTGCTGGTGGGACAGATTTGTCTCCCACTTCTTCATGTCAAACGGAGCACCTCATTGGCCATCTTCAGAGGCAATCTAGACAGTTGGATGGGTTACCGTAAATTCATCCAGGTGGTTCCACTTGTGTCCCTGTGTCCCTTTTGGACAGGGGCAGCAGGTACTGATCATGAAGTAAGGGTAAGAACTTCAACAGGCTTGTAAGGGCCCTAGGGCCATTAGTCTAGTAACTTCCTGTGTTTTGTGTTTCCATCAAACTCTTTGGCGATTATTCATTTATAACTGTATATATACTATTTTTTCACCACCCCCAAACCTTGCCTAATATCTCCTTTACCTTCACCTGGCTGGCTCATCTGTTCTAGTCAAATGGGAGCTCTGTATTCCCATGCTAGGTGAGAGCCCTACAAAAAATGTGTTCCTGCCCAGGAATCCCTATCAGCCCTTAATTCCCCAGGGAGAGGTGGTAGGGAGTAGACCACTTTGCTGGTAATGGAAGTGGTGACCTACAAACTTCCTTTGCTACCAGTCTTCTCTCCTTTAAGCGTGTGTTAGCTGTCTGTGTATAGAAGCTTACCTCAGGATGACCTTTCCTCTTGGCTGCATAGTGCAAATGCACAAATTGTGGAAGCACAGACTCTGTTGTCTCAACTCCACTAGATGAACACCTGCTGCACATGTTAATTGTCACCCTTGTGGCGAGCCAGAGACACCCCCCCACACACACACACGCACACACAGGATGGGCAAGCTAGAGATGGTCATTCATTCCCATCATTCCTAGCTTGTTATTACAGGCATCTGAACACCTAATTGAACTCTGATCATCTGTGGTAGTCAGGCCTTTCCCCAAATATATCACTTAGATGGCTGTGAGTTGTGTAATATTTTGATCTGTGGAACCATTTTTCTTGGCATTCTGGAAATGCTGTAGTTTTAGATGCTCGTTAATGATGGGTTTTCTGTTCTTCACCGAGTTGATTGCAGTATGGTTAGGTTTTCTTAAAGTTTTTAAGCAGTTCTAGTGGTGGTTCAAACTTTTTTTTTCCACAGGGGGCATGTAGGAAAGTATAGGAGGTAAAGTATGAGGACAGGGTTTCACCCCTTTTATCGGTTGTGATACAGAGGTGGCATGACTGCAGCTCTGGAAGTGAGAAATTGCGACCTCAATTCATATGGAGTCCTTGATTAGTTTTATAACTGATCTTAATAGTGCTTAGGGGTGCTTACCAAAAGTTAAAGGACACCAATGCACTGTTAAGCTCCAGTCTCTTGCTAGGAACTAAAAGTGGAAAGTGCCGGCCAGCAGAGAACAGAGGCAGAAAGTAAGACTGCTTTAAATGCTGTTAGAACTTCACTCTGTCGCACTTACAACAGAAAGTATGGCAGAACAAAGTATCTGACAGCTTTTAAATATATTAATTCCACAGAGGTGCCCCTCTTCTCTGCCTGCTCTCCTTATCTCTCAGCTTTCCCTAATTTTGCAAAATATACCTGATTTTGCCTCATGTTTTTGCTCTGCACCTCATAACATTTTTTCTGGTAAATCACTGAAGATTGCAGTCAGTAATGCCAGACATTAGAATTTAATAATTATCATTCAGAAAATGCATATCGATGTAAAACCTGTTGTTGCATTAACTTTTTTAAGTGAATTGAAACGCTGTTAAACAAATATCCATCATTTTGATCCTTAGACCCCCTCATTATATTTGGATTTGTCTCAATTTCTTAAGCTAAGAAGTTGAGGTATACTGCTACTTGTTTGACAGCGCTACGTGCTTTCCTGTTTTCAAAGCTGGTAAAACACCTCATGCTCCTATTTTCTCCCCCTCTTCCATAACTGGTAGTACATGAGAAGATAAAGCTGTACGACTGATCTTAACCTTTTATTACATATTCTCGACATGGATGCCAAAATTCACTTCTCAAGCTTTGCTCTTGAGGTGAATTTCTTTGACTACGTCTCAAGCATGTAATAAGCTACTTGAAATTGGAGACCTGATCATAATGTCTGTGTTAAGCACTTTGATCGTACACTTATGTCCTCTGTTTCACAAACAGCTGTATTCCACATTTTCAGCCCTATGACACTTCTTATTGTGCAGCACGTATTGCTTGCTAGAAATAATCATCTCTCTAAAAGCTTCCAAAAATATTCAAGTCTGTACCATGGATAGGTACTCAACCCTATTACTTGGCAGCAGTACTCATACTTTTTTTGTGGTATTTTTGCTTGTTGAGTAATCTGCACAGATGAGCTACTTTGTGGAACTACTTGAGCATCCCTTATCTGTTATTGTGTTGTGCAGTTAACTCAGAGTTGCTTGAGACATTGTATAGTTCTTTTTGTAATGTATATTCTTGGTTTATTTTAATGATTTTATATCCTTAGCAGTTCCTCTCCGGTTTGCAACCCTGCAGTTGCACACTTTTTTTACATATCTAAGAAACTCTTCTCTGCACACTTATTTGTGTAGCCCGTTACACCTTCTTTATTTCTGGATGCAAATGAATTATGTCGGTCATTGTATGTTGTATTACAACACTAAACTGTGGCATAAAAATGACCCTTATGTCCCATTCCTCCTTTCTGCTAGAAAACTACACATGTATATTTTCTCTGTTGTACTTATCTGGTGTATTTTTCTTTTTTTTTGAGTTCCTTCACTATCGCATTTTGAGATTAGTTAACCTGAACCTGGGCAAATCTATATTTCACTGCTAACTCTTGAATTCTTGTAAGAGAACTGCTGCAGACTACAGAAAGCTTACAAAGAGATTGGCTGCTTCTGACCTGCATCATTAAGTAGGTGTACCTAGCACATCTGTGTAGCAGTGTGATCTGTTGTCTGGAATATGTTTATGAATAATGATTTGCATGCAAGGAGAATTTTCACAGGATAATTTAATTCCACTACATAATAGTTTTTCTATCTGACACAAGGATGGACTGCATGGGTATTTGTCAGATATTCAGATTCCCTCTCATATTCCAAAGACATGCTATTGAGTGACTTCGCTGTTCTCTGTAATCTCCTTAAAGCTGTGCAGCCTGATAAATCCTGACATCCATTGCATAGTTGACTTTCCGTCTTTTTTCACCTGTAACTTGTCAAGATGGGCTTTTGCTCCTTGCAACTCTGCTACCTCGAGTAGGATAAAAGTGATATCCCAGGATGAATGAGTGACTTCAGGAGAATAAATTTATCAACCTATTGTGTGCTTTTACATGCTAACAAGATGTAGGATTACTTGCCTGATAACTGACCTGCATTGAAGAAGAAAATGAATATATTACCTGGGTTATCAGAGGTAGCATGGGTAAAACTCTGACTAGAGTAAAGGACACAAAGAAACATAATAAATATAGCCTGTGTAAAGAAAAGGATTAGCTGTTAGCAGGATACCATGAAGTCAGTACTTGCAGTTGTATGTTTTAATAGTGACACTGCACTGTTTCAGTGGCGTAGAGGGATAAAGCCTTGACTACCTTCCTGCCAGCCTGGGTTGGATTAGTGGCTGATAGAGCAGCAGGGAGGGATGGGCTTAACTATCCCTGGTGGGAGGCTGGTTGTGTGGATATGTCCAGTGGCATTCCCTGATGGAAGCTGAGGATGTCACTTCTGGGAGGTGTGGTTAAAAGGGAGGATAGGGTGGGAACATGACTGCTGCTGCAGAGTGGGATGAAATGCCGCATGCCCCCATTGCACTTCACCCCCTCAGATGCAGCCATGATAACCATTTGGAAGGGAGGAAGTAATGGGGCAAATCATGAGAGCTCCCTACCAGATTTTTGTTTAATTCAGTAAAGATGGCTCTTGTTTTACTTACTTATGACATAGGCAATTGTACATTTATATAAATGAAAACAAACCATATTGACCTTTTCAGTTGCAAACTTTATGCATCAAATATAGTCTTCTGTACAGTCAATGTCGGTTGAACATCATTAATTTCCTGCCTTCCCTTAAACCTCATTCCTCCTCCAAAACATTATTCTCCATAAATTGTTCCCGCAGTCCCCAATTTTCTATGTCATTTTCTCCTAAAGATCCCATTTCCAGTTCTCTTATTTCTCTCATTATATTCCCTACTTCAAGTAAGGTTGGTTTACACTTTGATTTCCACTTTCTAGTAATTACTTTTTTGGCATTGACCAGAATTAAACTTAGCAAAACCTCTCAGCAGATCTTGATGACTAGACCCCCAGGATGCCCTTAAAGGATCACTACGGGGAAAAAAAAATTAAAAAACACTTCTTTGTCTTTTAGTGTATTTTTACACATTGCTAACTTGTATTCATCAGAAAGTAGGAGTAAGTACTCATTTTCTTGTGTTTGTAACCCTCAATGTCAGTGTCCTTCTGGGGCCAGAATCCTGATCAGAGCTTGCTTTCTTCTTGAGCTAAGTCTTCTCCATAGTGCAACTGTCATTGAGATTATAATGCTCATGGCTGGACCGTCTCATCTCAGTTCCATTCTCTTCTCTTAGAATGGAAGAACAGAGAAGCAGTGTTAATTTTGAGAGGCCTCTGTACTAGTATCACTTATTGTTCTGCAGTGCCTCTTACAAATGTTTTTCCTATTGATGTGATACATGTTCTGTGAAAAGAGCATCAAGAAATATCAGCTTGTTGCTGAGATAATAAACTTTTTGGGAGATGCTACTTTTGTGCACTTCATTTCCTTCTGATATTACTCCTCCTATTTTCCCTCCCTCAGTAAGTCACAGTATCGCATTTCTTGCCCTAGAAGATTTAGCCAGTCACCTATGCATTAGAATAGACAAACAGAACTGTCTCTGTTGTGTGCCAGTAAAATTTCATAGGTTCATGGATGTGTAGTAGGCTAGTGGCCCTGGAGCCCTTACAAGCCTAGGCCAAAAAAAAAAGCCCAGGCACTGTGCCACCCGATGTTCCTTTATCTGTCGTCTTGTGTCATCTGACTAGCACTTTCAAAGTAAACAATGTTAGAAAATGCTTGTAAAAGTCTTTCAGCTTTTCCCGGTTAGGGGTAGCCACAGAGGATCACTGGTCCTCTAATGATTGGCAGTGGATTTTTATGGTGTCTAATTGCCAGCCCAGCGCCCAAGCTTCAAAGAAGGAACACGCACCTACCTGCATGTCTTTAACGTTCACTCAACTGTGGGGAGGACATGCAGACTCTACACAGAAGGCACTCCAGCCGAGAATAGAACAGGAGAACCTCCTACTGTGAGGCGACAATGCTAACTGCTGCACCACCGCGGTCCAGTGTTAGAAAATGCTTGTAACGGTCCTTAACATGCAGGAGTCTAAGTATTCCAAAAACTGTCTTCTGCTCTGTTAATTAGAATTCATATTGGCTACTCACAGCTGTTATGTCTGCAAGCAAATGCTGTTATCCACCAAATAATAGTCTTATTTCAGACAGATCATTATATAAAAATGCAGTTGTCAGTCTTGTTACCTCTGACCGGCCACTGATGTTACCTTCTACATATCCTTATTGTTGCTTTGGTATAAACAGTGAAATTTCCATTGCACAATGTCTGATGTTGCTCAATGTATTTCTCTAATATAATGCATACTATCACTGTCCCTAGCAACATGCACACTTTTCTGTCCGAGTTAATGTCAGTACTACTTTCCAGTCTACACTGCTACATCCTTTAGTATTCACTCCTACCCAAGGATTTTGACAGTTCCTTGAGAAATAAAAAAAAAAAAAAAAACTGATTGTCATAAGCTTTGTGCTTTATACCGTAGTTATTTTTACTCAATCTGCAGATGACCTAGCAACAGTTTCAGTGGATCTTGTTGCAATTCTGTGACCTAATTCTTCCACTCAGATCTGTGCTCATTTTCAAATTTTGGTTAGTTACTATGCAAGTCAGACACCGTGGCCAATTCAGTTGTCAAGTTGTAACCACACACACCTGTAGCAGTAAAAGCTCACTGATCACATCAGCTGGCAAACAGGCATCAAGTAGATGTCCCTGTACCTGTGTTCATCAGTTCTCTTTTCTTTTCTGTACTGCATGGGAGCGCACACACACACACACACACACACACACACACACACACACACACACACACACACACACACACAGTATAATGTGCCACCCAAAATTTGTCATGCATCTCTGTACAATCACAATTGCAATGTCCATGGTCTAAACCAAACACCAAGTCTTGCCAACAAACCATTCCAATGTACCATTAACCATTGTTAATGGGTGATCCCATGTGATATAAACTTTATCATTCTCTATAATGCTTTGTGGCTGATGTTTCCAATCCTTCTCAGCTATTTCATTATTATAATATTTGCACAATCCCCAATTTAGCAGTCTCGCCACATTACTACGCCTTTGAGTATACAGGCCCTCTGCCATTAGTGTTTACACCTAACAACAAGATAACGCAACCATTTCCAGTTCTGCTTTACAGAACCTGCATTTGTCTGTTTCTCACACATGTATAATGGACATATAACCCAACATGTATGTAGTCCACTACCATGGACTGCTAATGTTAACCTTTCATCTTCTGGTTTAAATTAGTCTCTCCTTAATCATTCCTGCATCAAATCCTGATCAACATGAAGTTGTTGTAGGAGTTTTCTGTACTTGCAACTATATTTCTGCCTTTTCCACAAACCTTGGCTTGTTTTTTTAAGAAAATATCTGTCTGATTTTTCTGTAAAACTTTAAATAAAAAAAATATAAATGATTTCCAATCTCTGTGATGATTGTGAAAGTAAAGAAGAAGAAAACAGTATGTAAACTGACGGATTTAAAGAAGTGTTTGTGGTAACCAGGGAGAGAGACCCAAGTAGTGTGATGTTGTTATGGCTGGTGGGGGCCTGAGTCATTATCTTGCATATCATCCCGTTTGTACAGGATGCAGCTTTGTTGACTGTGGAAGTGTATGCTGCAACAGTACAGTATTGTTAGCCATTCAAGTAGGTCAGACCTGTACGGAGTGATGTCAGACGGGATACCTATTCTTGATGACCAAGAAGACATGGGGAAGAGAAAATGAGATGTAGGTATCCTACAAGCATGTAAGCTACCCCCCAGTAGTATGTTGTACTTGATTTTTTTTTTGTATGACTTGTGGCTTGTTGAACAAAAGCTGCTACAGTATATTATCTTTAATTGATTTCCTTTTTTAATAGGTTTGGGTTGTGTAATAGTCAAAACATGTTGCATTTCAGTAGTCTAAACTTGTCTCATTTTAGTAATATATTTGTGTGCTGTACACTGGTCATGTAGTCTGCCTTATTTGGAGCAGTTACCAGAACCATCTGATCTTCAGCGCCCACTGGGCCTGATTTTCAAAAAGACTTGCTCTGTGTAAGTGACCACTTATATTGAGAGCAGGCCTTTTGGAATCGGGCCTCCAGGGTAAGCCTGATTATAGATGGGCCTTAAACCAAAGCAAGTCACTTACACTGAGAGCAGGTCTTTTGGAATAAGGCCCATTAAGTAGCTATTGTTGCATGTTACTGTGATAGTCAACTCTACAATTTCAGCCTTTAATTAAAAATGTTTACTGTGGCAGTTATCCAACTTGTTAATGACCTGCTTTCTGTGACTTGGATGCAGGGTTTGAATCTTTCCACCTTCATTTACCTAATGTGTGACATTGAGCAAGTCATTAAACCAGATCGTGCTTTGAATCAATTGGAAATTTGGGCCAGATTCATTAATGGTCTCCTGGACTATATGCTTAGTAACTACAAACCATTTGTCATCATTTGTAGTTTGCCAGCCATTCCCTGTTGCATAGCTGATTTAGTTGATAAAATGTTATAGCAATATAACCAAAACACCTATTTGTTTAACTTAACCTAGGCAATTAAATCTTCAAGGGCAGCAGGCACTGTATTTGTAGATGAAGCATTGAAATGCAAGTTTATTTGCCAGAAGCAACTTCTGCATCAGTAATAGTTCTTTTTAATGGGAATTATTCAGACGTTTACTTCTGCAGACATTGTGCATATTGACTTCAGGTTGTTAATATTCCTTATGCTCTCTTATGTACTCTTCTATTTAAACTCTGCTACACATGGCTAGATGTTATGGTCTGATGCTAGTGATCCTTTCACATATAGTTCCTCCAAAGATACCAGTACAGTACATTTTAGTTTATTTCTTCATAACAATAAGGGGTGTACACAGTCCAATAAGTGGCTGTAACTACTGGGGTGAGAATTCTGTGGATGAAACTACGTTATGCTATCATCTGGGCTTTTTTAAACTGTCTTTAATTTGACTTTTGCAGGACCAGTGTGCATGTATGTGTGTATGTGTGAATTAAGTTGTAATAATTTGGCTACTGTGTGTCTGTATGAAACAAATATGAAATGTTACTTTGGTCCATTTTTATTATTTTTTTGATACTGGCATTTGAAAAAGATGCAGTCAACTACGTAGCTATAAATTGCTGTTTAGAGGATGTCTGTGGATAAAAATGACCAAACCTGGTGAGCTGATAATAGTCATATGTTTGTCTTTGCAGGACTAGTAAACATTTGTATAAAGTAAATTGGAATACCATACTGTAGCCATTTTTATCACAATTGTACGTATTGTGTATAAACTGGTCATAATTGTTTAGTACAGATAGGAGTGGATTATAATAATATAACTGGCCTTTTTATGATTGAAATGTGGGTAGATTTGTCATTATTAGCTTACTAGAAAAATATAAGACCATAAATTTAAAACATACTCTTACAAATGTTGCTGTGTGAGGCATGGTTTGAAAAACGTCCACGATCCAAGGTACACTTAATCACTACTGGCCAGATTCATTTTCAATGAATATGAGTTAAAAGGGAAGTTAGGTTTACTGTTGCTCACACTGTCAGTTTTCAGTGAAAGACTTTTTTGTTTAGCAAGTGACCAGTGTTTATGCTATGAAATTTGAAATAAAAGTTTCAAATAATCCAAATCTCTGTAAAGATTGTAGAAAACAGTATGCGCACTGACAAATTTGAACAAAGTTTATGGTAATTGTGAGACAAAGTAATGAGACACTGGAATTTCTGTGTGTGTGTGCCTCTGGGCGGCTGGTCAATTACTCTTCATAGGACCGCATTTGACTACTATCCGGTTGTGGATGTCAGCAGTAGAAAACAGTCCATTATTATTTGTTTGTGCATGTAGGCAGTTTGTAAGATGTACTGTAGAGTATTGCATACAGGTCTGGAGACCTCATTTTTTTCTAAACTATATAAACTGTATGGTAGCAGTAAGACCAAGAATTAACGATAAGGAAAATTTTTTTTTTTGCCAGAACCAGTTTAAAGATTGCAAGAACTTAATATGCAACTGTAGATTGGAGGCATCAATTAGATGTAAATAGTGAGTGCACATTATCAGTTGCTTTATTTCTTTTGATGGGAGTACTTTCATTTTGGGTAAGAGGTATATGAGGAAGAGCTGCACAGGATGATTAGCAGTTATGCCACAGTATAGGTTTGAGAAGAAACAATACATGTTAAGTTGTCTAATCTTGCCTTCGTTCTTGCTGGATGGGTTCGGAGCTGATCTTCGGCTCTGACTCGGCCACTTTCTATAGCTCGAGAGCTCTTACTGGCTCGAGGCTACCCCTTATCCCAGAATGCCCAGCATCAGCTACCCAGATCTCGTTTGCCGCTTTAGCTGCGAGGTTACGTCAGTACTGGCTCAGGCTTAGTATAACTTTTTTTCTCTATTTAAAGTCAGGTAATTTACTTGAAAAATTGATATATATTTTTTTCTCTGTTATAGTAGTTTGTAAGTTTCCTTAGTTGTAAACTACTTATCTCATCCTTTGTTGTATTTTTGTGCTGTGTTGGCCGTCGCCCCTTGGTCACTAGGTCTTCTGTTGTTCCCTGAACTCGTTTAAGTTAGAGAGCCCCCCCCCTTAAGGACAGCCGTTTAAGTTAGAGTCTCTCCTTTTAAGGTCTTTATTAATATAAATTTTAGTTTGTTAGTGTAGTGTGTCTTTATAGTGCTTCAAAATGTCTAAGGAAGTTAAAACCTCAGGGTTTAAAAAGCATGAATGCTGTCAGAAGATGTCTCTGACAGATCGGCACACTAGTTGTGTATACTGCTTGGGGGCTCTGCACGTGCAGGACTCTTGCTCTATTTGTCATGCCTTTAGTCCAATGGTTCTGCAGGAGCGGAAAAACAAGCTAATCCTCCGTGGATTGTTAAAACAGGATTCTCCGGCTAAAGCATCTCAGCCAGTGAAATCTTTGAAGTCAGTCAAGCCGTCGGCTCCATGTTCAGAACCGACCTGTGAGCTTGACAAACCAAGTGTGTCGGTACCCTCTAGCAACGACAAGACTACTCATCCGTCGGCTCCAACTGTTACCTCGGAGCCGTCTCAGAGCCACAAATGAGCTAGGTCTCTTTCATTGGAGCCGATTCGCTCGGTGCCACAATCACCCTTACTTTAGAGCAAAGCCAGTCATCGCTCATCTTCCCATTCCTCATGATTCTCGGTTATTGGATCAGGACGTGGAGAGAGTGGTCAGTAGGTTGCTGAAGTCAGAGGCCCTTGCAAAAATGCTTTCGAGCCAGCCTCAACAGGCTTCGGCTCCATCTGCTTTGATTTCTATTCCTCCTCCGACTATGCTTTGTTCGGAGCCGGAATCCGTGGATGCTCCGATAGTAGTTCCTTCGGCTCCAGTGTTGGCTCAGAGATTACCTCTGTTCTTCCTTCCATCGAGGTATCTGGGCACCGAAGCTCTCTCGTCTGCTCTGAGGGAGGAAGTGGCATCAGACCCTTGTCCGACCCCGCTCTCCCTCTCGGAGTATCGGCTCAGTTGAGCTCAGCTCCACATCAGCCTTAGAGCAGTCGCCCTTGGTGCAGAGTGGGATTCTTGTCTCGCCGGAGCCCTCTTTGTTTCGAGACAGTGGCGCTTTCAAGGTCATGCGGAGAGTGCTGTCCCCACAGATGGCCCCACTATCTGTCCCATCGGCTCCATCCCCCTTGGTGCCTGTGCTAACATCTGCTCCTCCTCCAGCCCCAAAGCATAGGGAACCCTATGCCCCAGGACACCCCATTGGGTGAACCCTCTATCTTCCGGAAAGCCTGCGCAGAATGCTCTGGGGATGTTTCGGAAGAAAAGTGCAAGAGGAAGCACCAAGACTCCCCCGAGCCTGTCACCTCCGATACAGACCTGGATGAATCAAAAGGGTCCCCAAGGAACTCTCTGAAAATGTTTCCTTTTTTGGACATCCTCAAGATTCTTAGGCAGAGGCGTAGCTGGACTTCCCTAGCCCCTCCGAGGACAGGTCTGTATACCTGGACGCATTTGGTTCCCGACCTTCCACCTCCGGAGTGTCTCCGCCTTTTGATCCACTCATGTCTGTAGTGTCTCGAAAGGCTTGGTCAGCTCCAGATTCCATGGAACCTTTCCCGAGGAGACCCAATAAATTTATCACAACTCCCCAAGACAAACAATTCCAGACTAAAGGTGTCCCAGTTGATGCCATGGTGGTAGCAGCAGCCACAAAGAGAGAGTTAGCTCAAACCTCCTCCTCTGTCCATCCACCGAATAAATATTCCTGTACGATGGACATATATGGGAAGCAAATGTTTCCATCCGCGATCTTCTCCCTTAGGTCCCTGAACTATCTTTTACATTTTATTAGGCTTCAGAGGGATCTCCTGAAAGAGCTTGGAGATACCCTACAAGATCACACAGCTGAGGGAGCTTCAGCCAAGGTAGCTAACCAGCTGGCGACTCTAAATTCAGTAGTCAGCTCCTCCACGAGGCTTATTTCATACGCAGCCAATGGACGATGGAGCAAGCAGAGCTGCAAGAACAGGAGTGGCTCATTGGAGACATTCTTGGCTGTGGCTGTGTCAGTTTGCAGAACCTTTCAGAGTGTCCTTCACCAATACTCCCTTTGATGGCTCCTCTCTCTTTGGGCCTCGGGTGAAGGACACACTTACCAGGTGCCAGCAGGAAGGCAAGACACTGTCTGATGTGGGAGTCCGTTACTCCTACCAGACCATACCCAAAGGGTCAGAAGGGTGGAAAGATGTGGTTTTGAAAATCCCAGGGACCCTTGCCTGACACACATGGTGATTTTTTTTTTTTTTTTTTTTTTTTACCCCAGGGGCAGAGGGGAAAACAATAACAATGGCAGACGCCACCCTTGTGGCAGAGGGGGTCTGCAAAATCAGGGTGACAGAGATACCCTATCAACATCCCTGAAGGGATGCCCGACTGCTCAACTCTGGAGGCAGTCGGGTGAAGGCTTTCATTGTACCCAATCACCTGGCAAAATATTACAAAAGACAAATGGGTACTATCCATTATATCCAGAGGTTACAAGATTCCTTTCCATCAACCCCCTCTTGTTTCAAAAAAATCCATCCCAGATGTTCCACCCAATCTAAGATCAGGCAGTCACAGAAGTTTCAAGACTGCTAGAAAAAAGAGCCATCCAGGAAGTCCCCGCAGACCAAGTAGGATCCGGAACTTACTCAAGATTCTTTTTAGTGCCCAAAAAGACAGGGGACTGGAGACCAATTCTGGAGCTCAGTAGATTAAACAAATCTGTACAAGAAGAAAAGTTCTGAATAGTAACACTGCAGTCCATTCTCCCCTTTCTGGGTCAGGACAATTGGATGTGCTCCATAGATCTTCAGGACGCATTCCATCATATAAAAATGGACAGATGGTCCAGGAGATTTCTACGCTTCCGGCTAGGGGCCAGTCATTAACCAATTCAGAGCTCTGCCCTTTGGTCTTGCCACTGCCCCCAGGGTGTTAATGCATGGCAGTAGTTAACGACTCACCTGAGCCACCTAGGATTCCAGGTGTTTCCTTAGCTGGATGACTGGTTCCTCACTGCTACCACCAGGCAACAACTTATAGAGGCACAAGATTACACCATCACATCCTGTGCTCAACTAGGCATCACAATAAACTTCAAAAAATCTGCCTTGTTGCCCTGTCAATCTATTACATACATAGGAGCAGAGCTAGACACAAGAAAAATGATTGTAAAATTGCCTCGGGAAAGAGTTTCCATTATTCGACAACAAGTGTCACTTCTCCTGAAGAGCAAAAGAATGCAAGTCAAATATGTTCTTCAAGCTCTAGGGTCCAAGGCAGCAGCCATTCTTCTAGTTCCCTTAGCACGCTTTCACAAGAGAATCCTTCAATGGCTTCTTTTCCCACAATGGTTCTTCCAGGAATTACCAGTGTCTCGCATGATGGTAATTACGGAATCTTGCAAAAGACACCTTTCCTGGTGGATGGTCTCCCCACTAGTGAGTCAGGGCAGACCTTTTATGGAATCCCATCCGTTTGCCACAGTCACCACGGACGCTTCCCTGATAGGGTGGGGGGGGGCATTATCTAGGGAAGACAGTCGAAGGCACTTGGCAACCTCATGAGTACCACTTGCACATCTACAGCCTGGAGATGAGAGCGGTGCTCCTAGCGTTGCAAGCTCTTCAAGAGATACTCTCTCCCTGCCTGGAGTATTGCAGTATAGATGGACAACATGTCCGTGGTTTGGTACATCAGCAAACAGGGTGGAACCAGGTCTTACCCCTTGTGCCGAGAGGCCCTCGGACTGTGGCAATGGGCAATTTCCTCCCAATCTTTTTCTGACAGCAATGCATATCCCTGGGAAATCCAGTGCAACAGCGGACAGGCTGAGCGGGGCTATCTTCATGCCTCACAAGTGGTCTCTGAAACAGGAAATTGTGGATCTTATTTTCCGCAAATGGGGCCAGTCTTGCTGCAATCTCTTTGCCTCTCTCCTCAGCAACAAATGCAGCAGCTACTTCTCCCTTGTTCCTCTTCCAGGTCACACACCCAGGGACACTCTAGTCCGCGATTGGCCTCAGGGACTCCTTTATGCATTTTCCCCCTTCCCACTAATTCCAAAAGTCATTCAGAAAGCAAAATCGTTGGGTTGCAAGATGATCCTCATTGCCCCCTATTGGCTTCAACAGATTTGGTTTCTGTTCCTTCACCTTCTAGCCCAACCTTGGATTCTGGACCCAGTACCGGATCTCTTGATTCATTAATCAGGCGGGTTGCACCAGTTCCTCCAATCTCTCAAGCTCACAGCTTGGTTACTCCACTTCCAATCTTAGCCAGGCTCCCCCAATATTTCCCCAGCAGTGCATGATATTATTGTTTCCTCCCATAAGATAACTACAAGGAAAGTTTATGCTAGCAAATGGAAAAGATTCTCTTACTGGGCAGTATCCATGAGTTTAGATCCTTTTACAGCTCCTGTACACGAGATTTTGGATTTCTTAGCAGAACTGTTTCAATCTGGTGCAGCTGCTGCTACCATCAGAGTACAACTAGCTGCCATTTCAAATTTTCACATTGGAGTTTCTAACTCAAACATAATGTCTCACAAACTCTGTAAGGCCTTCATGAGATGTACATCTCTGCTTAGACCCCCAGTGAAAGAACCCCTTCCACCTTGGGATCTCAATTTGGTTCAGGCCTCCTTGATACTGCCACCCTTTGAACCAGCAGCATCATGTTCTTTGAAATTTCTCCCTTGGAAAACTCTCTTCCTAGTTGCTATTACTTCTGCCAAACGTGTTTTAGAACTCCATGCCCTATGTGTTCTCCCTCCATACCTAGTTTTTCACAAAGACAGAATTTCTGAGAACCAACCCATCTTTTCTACCTAAAGTTTGTTCAGAACACAATTTGAATCAATCCATTGAACTTCCTGTCTTTTTCCCTAATCATTCCAACAAGGCAGAATACAGATTACACCGATTGGATGTGTATAGACAACTGTTTCTATCTCCATAGAACTAGAGATGAGAAAATCGGATCAATTGTTCCTTTCATTTGCTAACAACAAACAAGGCCTTTCAGTTTCTAAAGTAACCTTGTCAAAATGGTTAACGGACACCATTGCCTATACCTACCATTTGCGACAAAAAGATCTTCCAGTAAAACCCAAAGGTCATTTATCAAGGTCAGTAGCTACTTCGGTAGTGTTTCAATCTAGGTTACCCATAGATTCAATTTGTGCAGCAGCTACTTGGGCAGATCCTCATACTTTTATTTCTCATTACAAAGTAGATGTGGTCTCCTGGGGCAGGGCTTCCTTTGGTTCCACGGTTCTGAAGAGTCTGTTCCAATGAGCCACCCAGGATTGAGGTGCTAGGGACGCTGTCCCATCCAGCAAGAACGAATGCGAGATCGGACAACTTAACATAAAGAAGTTATGTACCTACCATAACGTTTCATGTTAGTTGTCCTTCATCTCGCCTTCCTTCTTGCGTCCCTCCCTCCTTCCTCCTTCCTCTAGGATCGAGAGGAGTTTTTCAATGGTTTTACTGGCTAACTTGTTTTGTTATTAGTTGCTTCCCAAGCAAACCATGACAATTTACTGTGTATCCAGGTTTAATAATAATGGATTATTTTTTATGATTATGTTCTAGTGTGAGCTATCAAACGAGATCTGGGTAGCTGACACTGGGCATTCTGGGATAAGGGGTAGCCTCGAGCCAGTAAGGAGCTCTCGAGCTGTAGAAAGTGGCCGAGTCGGCTCCAAACCCATCCAGCAAGAAGGAAGGCGAGATGAAGGACAACGAACATGGAACTTTATGGTAGGTACATAACTTCTTTTTTTGCCTTAGTATGTTCATGGGTGTGCAAACTCAAAACCTATAAGACTGAATATTGTAACCTTGTGTTGATATGGACAGCAGAAATACATGTGTCAAGATTATTTTTGAAGAAAGCTAATGACTGACTTTTGTATTATGAAGATAATTCCATAATGTTGAATAAACTGTATAATTCATTAACTCTTCTTGTATTAGATTTTGGCATTTCATTTCCCCTGTCTAGTATTGGCTACCTAGCAGTGTGTTCCAGACCTGACAGTGTGTTGCAGGTGTAGACTTTCCCATAGAACTGGATCAGGCACTGCCTTGTAGACCATGTAGAAGTAACTGCATTTACCCTTTACAGTTACATGGGATATACAATATGCTGTCTTTACCTTGATAGCTGTACACTGGTCAAAGACTAATATAAATTAAAAATTGTAAGAACTTAAATATGTGATTGTAAATTGGAGATTTCAGCAATGATTGTTACTGCCACTAGATCTTTAATGATGCTATCATGTTTTAGTCATCTCTGAGGTAATCATAATTTGTCCTTTTTATCAAGTGTCACGATGTTGCATTTATTGATATTAAGGGTGAGGTTGTTTTTACTGCACTGAGTATGTATTTTTGTAGACCCTGTTGGAAAAGGTTTACATTCATTTAGACGAATCAGACAACATATTGAAAAAAAAATCATCTGGAGTTATTCAAAATGTCGAATTCAAGGATTTGAGACAGGTCAACATTCGAATATTTGTTGTATTTTGCACACACTCATTCGGCTGCTCCTGTTAGGGGTCGCCACAGCAGATCAACTGTTTCCATTTCCTCCTATCCTCTGCATCTTGCTCTGTCACACCAACCACCTGCATATCCTCTCTCACCACATCCATAAAACATATCTTAGGCCTTTCTCTTTTACTGTTACCTGGCAGCTTCATCCTTAGCATCTTTTTCCCAATATACTCTGCATCCCTCCTCAGCACATGTCCAAGTTTGTCTACATTGATGTTTCTCCGGCAGGTTTATTGGAAACAAAGAACATCTGGTGTCATATCTTCTAAAGCTATCTTGACCTTTGTTTTTGTGCTTTACTGAAAAATGCTAAGATCAAGTAGGTAACCCTTCATTTTTGTGGTTTTGCAACTGTTTCTAACCTCATCTAACGTGGCAGCATTGTTCCCAGATGTATCAGCTTGCTGGAGAAACATGAGAGGGTATGAAGTGGTGAGTCGTTCAGGTCTTCTTTGAATTTGAGCTTTTTTCAAACTGTTCAGAATACATCCAGTGTTGGGGCCCTTCTTGATGGATCTTTATTTGGGTATTATCAAATCACCATTTGGAATTTAACTTTTTGTTTATACCTGAAATCCTACACATAGATACTAGCAGATGTCTTGCAGTGAAGTACTGGATTCACATCGTTTTAATCTACAAAGGATGAAATGATCAGCAAAAAAACAAAAAGATTGAAAGTCAAAGACTGTGAAAGCTACAAAATATGTAAATGCCAACAAATACTAAACAAAAAACTCTGAGCATGTTTTTGCAGAAGACTGTAATTCCCTATGTTGGGAAGGAGGCTTTGTGCCCCTCTCCCCAGTTACTTAGCTATACTAACTTCACTGCCACACAGTTGAAGGTAAAATAGGTTGCTAGCCATCTTTGATAACGTTCTTCCTGTGGAGCCTTGCAGAAGGTTCTTGCAGCTCCAGGCACATGCCATAGCATCACCGTAAGGAAGACTATGAGGTCAAGCTCTGGTGTGAAATTTAGGTGGGGCACATCCAGTGATATGATGACACCCCCCCTTTTTTTGTTCTTGTAATAAGTTCCCCCTTATTGAGGGCTTGAACCTGAATCACTCTTTTTGGTTCTGATTGAAAGCCTTCAGGCTGGAGGAGAAAACCCTTTAGCTCCCAGTCGTGGAGGGAAAATATTCTGGGGGATTCTCTGTAGTCCTTTCTTAGGATGATTGGCTCAGACTTTCTAGTAGCCACTCTTATTTCAAGACACCAGTCTCTTGAATCAGCTGATCATTGATACAAGGTATTCAAGATTTGGATTTCCCCATTGGGATATGGCCAACAGGCCTTGAGCAAGGAGGTTGTGTCTACTTGTCCCTCAACACAGCTTGCATAATGGAGCCTGGACATCAAGCTTATGTGTATGGTAGGAGAATGAGTTACTGATGCAGGCATGCACCTTAAGGAAAATTAGGCTTAAACCTGCAGCAGACTCTGCTTGTTTTGATGTGGGTTCCTGGTTTTGTGGCACTTGTCATCCGTCTTCACACATTTTCTCCTTTGCAAAGTTAACACCTTATATCCATCACCTTCAAACAACTTTGGGATTTCTCTGGGAAAGAAGTTCGAGTCCAGTTGAATACTCTCTTTTGGTGCTAGTCATTCAGGTTGCTATCAGAGCAGCCTGGGGACACCCGTTGCTGGCTTGCAGTGCCCTTTAAAAATTGCCAACTGAGTGGGCAGATCATCTTGGTAAACATCCTAATGTAGAATCCTTTCATGATGTCTTCGGTCCAACATAAGGTCGCATATTTGACATTTTTCCACCTAGATATGTGGCAAGTTGGTTTACTTCTCTTACAGTTTGGAGATTAAGGTAGTCTCTCATCACACCTGCTCCTGTTTCATAGGTGCGTACTAGGCTAATTACTTGGGCTTTTTTATGCCTAGCCATGCATCCCAAAATCTCTGAGAAGTTCTGGACCATTTGTTAGACATTAGGCAGACTAGAAGTCCTTCCTTTTGTCTAGTTTCAACATGGTGTACCTGCTCCTGTTTCATAGGTGCGTACTAGGGTAATTACTTCTTGGGCTTTTTTATGCCTAGCTATGCATCCCAAAATCTCTGAGAAGTTCTGGACCATTTGTTAGACATTAGGCAGACTAGAAGTCCTTCCTTTTGTCTAGTTTCAACATGGTGTACATGGTAGGGTAGTGTTTATTAATGTAGTACTGCTTCTACTCATCCTTTGGCTAGGGCTGCAAGCTTAGATGTGTACCTGTACTGGCTGGAGTGGCTGAGGATGCCCTTCCTTAAGGAACCAATCTAGGAAAAAGATTCAGGATGCCCACTTCTTCATGTGCTCTTTGGCTAGCCTGCCAAGTACTTGATGACCTTCTAAAGAAGAAGAACGTCCTTTCCTTCTGTGGAGTGTGTCTATGGGCCCCCCCTTTGTCATTTTCACCCCCTTCTCTGCGAGACATGACTAACCCTAAAAGACCAAGGTTCAAGTATCAGTTTTTCTTCCTGTAATGCTGGGTAAATTGGTGAACTTCTCATTAGACGTCCACAGTCTGATGTTCTTCAGGACTGCTGATAAGGGAGTGAAGTATGCTCCAAATGATCAAGAATAAATCAGTTGGTTGTAGATGTAGTCACCTCTTACCACATTCTGGAGTTCATAGGTTCTCTGCCTGAAAGAGCTTTATTGGTGGATCAGTCCTTTTTAAGCTGTTGATAAAGGTCCAAACCTTGTTGTCCAACAGGCTTGAAGAGACCATCTTGGTGCTGGAACAGGCATGGGTTATTTTTAATCCTGGCTCTTTGTGGTCCCAAAGGAACATAATGATTCCTCCCCATTGTGGCCTTAACAGTTTCAACCAGTGCATTATTTCAAACACCGTTATTACATCTTCACATTTTAAACAATAATGTAGACACACATACATTAGTAAGAGAAAATAAACCATATTAGCATTTTTCAATATTTTCATGCATTATACCCATTCCTTTTTGACAGGTTGCCACTCATTCGTACTTTATATAAATTGCTCAATTCCTGCCTTCCCTTAATCTTCACTCCTCCTCCTCCAGAATATTATTTTGAAAATTTTTTCCCACAAATTCCGTTTATTTATTCATTACTTCAATCACAGCTGGTTTTAGTTTTTGATTTCCATGTTCTAGTAATTGAGTTTTTGGTAGCCAACAGTGTTAAACTTAATGCCTTCTTATGTCTGGGTAATTCGGATCTTGTATCCCAGCCCAAGATAATTTTGTTGGTTACAAGTATTTGCTCCCTCAGCATTTCTGACAAAGCTCCCAATTATCTCTTTCCCGGGTCTGTATTCATCAAAAACTAATTCCAGCGAATGGCCGTTCATCGAACACAAACCAACGAATGGCCATTCATCCAACATTCACTTAAGTGAATTTTTCTAAGAGAAGGAATTTTGCCCACACACACACACACACACACACACACACACACACACACACACACACACACACATATATAATATACACGTATGCATACCAACTCTGAGATCACACCACATTAGGTAAACAGGCAAATTTCTTAATGCTGGCCCACTGACTTCCTTCCTTTAGAAAAACATTCATTGAAGTGAACGTTTGATGAATGGCTGCACTGGAATTACTTTTCGACAAGTTAATGTAGACCCCACTTTTCCAATTCAGCTCTAGCATATGATATCTTCTTCAGGAAAAATCCTCTGAAGTCTGAGTAGAGTATAAAAATATCTTTACAAATATTTCCAAGAAAAAAATGGTAAACCTTCTGGACTTTGTTGCATACTTAGCAGCCATGCAGATGTCCTTCTGTTGGTCCTTTTGTAATTTGCCTTTCGATTCTCTTTCTAATCTTATCTGATTACCTTGGATTGATTCTTGTAGTTGTAATGCAATATTTATCCCTTTTTTGTTTTGTTTTGTTTACATTAGCTTCTGTTCCAGACTCCACTAAAAATTTTACCAGCGCTCATCTTTGACTTAAAACTTCCTAACCTGTAGTCTAAACTTGTGCTTGCCCTCATCTTACTCTTTCCTTTTCTAGTTATTTGCTTCCAATACCTTGGTTCCTTTGCCATTTTTTCCAGTAAATACCACCTCTCTTTATTTTCTTATTGTCACCCAAATTAGTAAAATCTCATTTCTCCATTCCTGTGTTGGCTTAGTTCTTCAGAATACTTTCTGATGTTCTTCGTGTTTTACTGTTGCAGTCATCACACTTCGGTTATCTGCCTGCAGGTAGCCCTCAGTCAGCCCAAATACCAGAGACTTAGTATACCTGCGTTGGTTGCTTTCGCTCCAGGATTGACATCAGGTCATCAGGGGTATAAAAACAGGCAGCCAACGCCATTGCGTCAGTCTTTTTTGCTGAGGAGCCCGAAGCAGAAGCAGTTCGCACGAGTACCTGTCGGCCGCTACCTGAGTTTTCATTTCCGAATTGAATTATCCTGAAGTCTTCTAAAGCTAAATACCCCGTTGGGGATCCTTTTTTTTCTTGCTCTAACCAATGTCAGAAAAAGTTAACAATTGTCTTGCCTGTGGAAAGCAAATACCACACCGAGATTTCCATTCTTACTGCATCACCTGTTTAAGCCCAGACCACAACGTACCTCGCTGTCGGTTTTGTGCCTTGTTCAATGCCCAAACTATCAGTCATCGGGCCCTTTTTGTTGCTGACTACTTTTGTTCTCTATCTCTGTATTCTGAAATGGCTTCGGTAAGCCATCCAACTACCGATTTTTCCAAAAAAAGTAAGGATAAAGAGAGAGACAGACCGCACAGGTCCAAAGCTGCTGGCGACGCTTCTGTTAAGCTAGTCGCCAGTTCGCCGGTACTCAGGCACTTTCGCAGCCCCTGATGTCCACTTCAGTGGATTTGCAGGCCTCTACAGAGACCCATTCAGAGTCCATATGCCGCGAGACTCTTCTTCGATGGAACCTGCGGATCTCTGTACCTTGGATGGGTCTGGAGCCGCTGAGCAGGCACTGGCTTCTGAGGAAGTTCTTCGCACTACCGATGTTCGACACAAAATGACGACTTCTTTCATGTCTTCAGTTCTGTCTAAAACTACTGAGTTTCTAAGGCCTAGAGTACGCGCTATGCCTAAAAAAACGACAGCCAAAGCACTGCACCTGCTCCCTTGCCACAATATCAAATACTTAAAATGACAGAAGACCTTATGCTGATTAGGGGAAGACAGCCTTCCCCTGCTAAGAGAAAGAGACCTGTCCCCAGCAGCTTCAACAGACCAAGTCTGACGACTCTGAGGTATCCGATTATGAAGACATGCCCTTATCTGCTTAGGAGGATTCGGATGCAGAGGAATCCATTCCCTTGGCTTCTCCAGAGGATGTTTCTTTTGGTGAAACCTTATATACTTTAAGAGAGCATTTCCACTGGGAATGCCAAGACTATCCTCAGTCCTAAAAGAGACTCAGAGTATTTCTAGATTTGCCACAACATAGGCCTTTAGCAATACCCCCAGTCCTGGATGTTGTGGATGATGTCTTTATGGAATCCAGTTTAACTCCTGATACTTTACCACCTGCTCCTAGGAAACCAGACAGGTACTACAGAGTACCTGACTCTCCCATAAATTCCTTTTCAAAAAATCCTACTGCTGACCCAGAGGTCATCTCCCAGGGGCCTAAAGGTATCAAATCAACTACAGGGACTACTACTTCCCTACTTCGGACAGGGATTCCAGAGCTCCGGACAGATTGGGTAAGAATGTATATACCTCTGCAACTCTTGCCATTAGGGCTTTGAATTGTCAGTTTCACATGCTGAAAGTACCAACAACATATTATGGAACTTATTAAGCAAAAAATAGCTACCTTTACAGACTGTGCAGAAAATAAAGAATTGCATGAGCTTATGCATTCTGCAAGCCAAGTCAGCAAGCATACATTGCAATGTGGCTTTGATTCCCTAGAAGCATCTTGCAGGGCAGCAGTCACTGGTTCTGTACTGAGAAGGCATGCTTGGCTTAAGGAGCAGACCTTGCCAGACCGTGTCGAATCTAAGTTATTAGACGCTCCTTTGAACAAGGACAAGGTGTTTGGTACCAAAGTAGAAGAGGTTCTTAAAAAGATGGAAGAAAAAGCTAAATCTATGCAGACAGTCAAAGAATTCCTACAAGTACAGCCTCCTAGATTCAGTAGGCATTACCCCTCGAAACATTGGTCCTTTCCAGCCCTCTCAAGACCATCGCAAACTAGACCCAGGGGAAACAGACCCCCCAGGCTGCAGTCTCATTGTATTTAGAGATCTAAGCAATGGGTTGCCTCCACCTCTAAAGCAGGGAGTGCTAAACCACCCCCTTACGCAATGAATTCCCAATGACTTCTCAACTCCACTCCCCACCTCTGCCCAACTGGTTGTGCCCCTAGGAGGAAAACTTGCCCTTCATGCAAAAAACTGGATTTCCATCACTAAAGGCCGATGGGTCCTCAACATTGTATCCCAGGGGTATAGATTTTACTTCCACCCACTGCCAACCCAAAAGGGTTCCCAGACCTTCCTCCAAACCAGTGGACAGAGGCAGAAAACTAAGTTCAATCCCTGCTCCTCTATAAGAGCAATTCATCCTGTTTCTGCAGAATAGATAGGTCAAGGATTTTATTTCAGACTTTTCCTGGTACCCAGAAAAGAGGGCGCTTGGCGCCCAATCCTAGATCTTTCAATTCTCAACACCTGCCTGGTGGTACCAAAATTCAAAATGCTCACCCTGCAGCAGCTTCTACCTATGCTAGCCAAAGATGCCTAGTTAGTCACCCTAGACTTAAAAGAAGCCTATCTGCACATCCCTATAAGGGAGTCATGCAGAGAATATCTACGCTTCAGGGCAGGATCTATGCATTATCAGTTCTTTGCACTTCCCTTTGGCTTATCTACTTCTCCCAGAGTATTCACAAAATGCCTGGCTCCAGCCATTGCTTACTGCAGACAGAGAAACATTCAAATTTACCCCTACTTGGACCACTGCCTGATTCAGGCAGACAGTCAGGAAGTGCTGTTGCAGCACCTGACATTTGTAAAAAAACATTCTAACCTCCCTGGGGTACACCATCAATGAAAACAAATCAAAACTAGTCCCCATTCAAAAGATTGTATTCCTGGGAGCAAGCTTGGACAGAGCATCCCAGATGGCATTCCTCACTCCAAAAAAACAAGCCTATTTGACAGACTATTCTACTCAAATGGCCACCAGAACCCAGCTATCTGCAAGGCAAATCCTGCAGGCCCTAGGGTTCATGGCCTCATGCATCCTACTAATTCCATATGCCAGACTGCATATGAGGAAACTTCAGTGGTACTTAAAAAGGCTTTGGTGCCAACATTCTCAGGACCCGGAAACCATCATTCCCATAATACCCAGTCTAAGGACAGTGTTTTTTTTGGTGGGCAGCAGCATGCAACCACAACAAGGGACTGCCATTTACTCAACCCCACGCCACCAAGACCTTAACCACAGATGCATCAGACAATGCCTGGGGGGCACACATGGACGGCAAGTGCATTCAGGCCCACTGCAGTCCAAGTCAAATTCATCTGCACATGGACCAAAAAGAGATGCTAGCTGTGCAGCACGCTCTGACAGCTTTCAGATCCCTACTCTCACCAGGACACCTGCTAATAAAAACAGACAACACCACAGTTATGTGGTACATCAACAAGCAGGGGGGAACCCACTCTTACCCACTCTGCAGGCTAGCCATGGCCCTGTGGAACACGGCCTTGGACAATGTAGGTCCATCTGCAAGCTCAATTCCTGCCAGGCAAACAAAACTCACTGGCAGACAACTTAAGCAGAAATCTCCTAGACCCACACGAGTAGTAACTAGAGCCCAGCACCTTCAACCTTCTGATTCAGAAATGGGGGACCCCAGAGGTGGATCTCTTTGCCCTCCCTGCAATCACCAGCTCAGCAAATTCTGTGCCAGGACACCTCACAGCAGGGCCTGGAAAGTGGATGCCCTATCCTTCCAGTGGGTAAATCTCTCAACCTATGCCTCCCCCTCCCCCCTGCCCCTTCTCTCAAGAGTATTGCTCAAGATAAGACAGGACAGATTAAGGACAATTCTGATTTCCCCAGACTGGCCACACCAGCACTGTTACCCCCTCCTGCGCAGCCTGTCACCAGTGCCACCTAAACCAAAACCCAACCCTGCTCTTTCAGCAGGGGGGACAGATCTTGCATCCACAACTACAAACCCTAAATCTTGCAGCCTGGCTTATTCCTTTAACTCTCCCCCAGTAACCAACCTAAGCAAACAGGTGCTGGACATCATTCTTGAAGCCAGAAGACCCAGTACAAGGAAATCCTATGCTAAGTGGAAAAGGTACAGCTCCTGGATTCATTCTCAAGGAGAGGACACAACTCTGCTCTCCCTGCCGCTAATCCTGGATTACTTAGCAGATCTACTCCACAGAGGCCTATCCTTCTCCTCCATTAAGATCCATGCCTCTGCCATTTTGACTCGTTACAACACTGACTCACCTCTCTTCTCTCACCCTCTTATCACAGGTTCTGAGAGGGGCAAACAACTTAAGGCCACCTAGGAGAGCACCCACCCCTGCTTGGGACCTTTAATTTTGTACTAGAAAAGCTCATGCTTACCCCCCTGTGAGCCTGCAGCATCAGCAGAGTTAAAATTCCTCTCTTGAAAAACGGCCTTGCTTCTGGCCATCACTTCAGCTTAGAAGAGTGTCTGAGCTACAAGCACTTATGGCTGTGGAACCCTTCATTATTTTCCATGCTGACAGGGTTTCCCTCAGGACTAACCCTTCATTTGACTAAAGTGGTGTCCAGTCAACCAATCTATCCATTTGCCAGCTTTCTTCCCTAATCCTCAAAATAAAGGGGAACAGAACGTGCACTCCTTGGACATGCACAGACAGCTCAGATTATACCTTGATAGGACTAAGCCCTTCAGGAAATCTGACCAGTTACTAGTCAGCTTTGCACCAGGGGCAGAGGGCAAGGCCATTTCAAAGCAAACAATTTCCAAATGGATAACACACTGCATCCATTTCTGCTACAAGCATCATGGGAAACTAACCCCTCAGGGGGTCAGAACACACTCCACTAGGGCGACTTCCTTCTCTACAGCATTCCTCATGGGAGTCCCTACCAGGGACATCCTGGAAGCTGCTACCTGGGGTTCTGTACACACCTTCACCAAACATTACAACCTGCCTATCTTTTCCAAATCCAGGGTAGGTTTTGCAACAGCAGTCCTGCAAGGCATACTAGCCAGCCCCAACTCTTCTTGACTGCCTCCTCCCTTCTTCAGCTTTGGGAATCTACCCAAGTGTGATGACTGCAGCAGTGAAACATGAAGAACATAGTACAGTTATGTACACTTACCATAAATGTAGATGTTCGAGTGTATTCACTGTTGCAGTCCTAGTTTCCCTCCCTCCAGCCCACTTGTCTCTCTGTGTGTCTGTCTCTCTCTCCGTCTATTACTCATCCCTTTCAGGAGTATTGGTATATACTTTTTACTGGTGGTGTTTTCCCCACCATAACTTAGCTCCCTGTTTGGGGGGCTCCTGACATTTGGGGCAAGAAAAACTGACGTAATGGCGTCTGCTGCCTGTTTCTATACCCCTGACGACCTGACGTCAGTCCTGGAGCAACAGCAACCGACGCAGAAATACTAAGTCTCTGGTTTTCAGGCAGACTGAGGGCTACCTGCAGGCAGATAATCCAAGTGTGATGACTGCAACAGTGAATACACTCTAACATCTACATTTATGGTAAGTGTACACAACTGTATTTTGCTTGAATATAATAATCTGTATGGTAGTGTTACTCCCATTATGACTTTCATTCAAAATCGTACTCTTCCCTTGTTTCTTGAGCTCGACCTTGTTTCTTTATCATCCCTTTTCACTTTTATTTATAACCTTCTGCTTGTGTTATGTGCATGAGCCTTAACTGCACAGTTGTGAAGTATCCCTTCAAGTCAGGTAATCCTGAACCATTTTGATCTGTGATGAGAATTAACTTATTTCACTTAACTGTTGGCCTCTTACCCTCCCAAATAAATTCGTTCTACTCTTTATTAATAATCATCCACAATTTCTCCTTTGGCTGTTGAAAATAAACCCGATCTGTATATAAAACTAAAGGGTCTAAAAACATTTTCATGGCTTGTATCTTGCTATCCATATAGCTTTCAGTGTTTCAATGTTTGTATTGTCATTTTTTTTAGTCTCTTCCTACATATCCTTAGCAGCTGTAATAGAATCATTTTTAAATCGGTATACACTAATAAATTATTTTATGGCCCCCATGAATGTAGGTATTGCTGAACCAAATCATGTTTAGGTAAATAGTTTACTGCTATAGCCTTTGTTTTATCTTCATTTATTTGAAATTCCAAAAAGACTTGAAACTGTTCCCAAAGTCCCATAACACTGAAATGTCCTTTTCTGAATTCATAAAGTACAAGATAATGTGGTCTGCAAATAAAGCTTACCATTTCATGATTTCCATATGATTTATTTCTTTGCTTTTCTAATTCACTTATTTTCTTTGCCAGTGGTTCTAAATACAAAACAAATGAAAGTGGAATGAGGACATCTCTGCCTAGTTCTTCTGTTCAAAAACAGCTCATCAAAAACAAACCCTTCCACCACAATTCTTGCCTCTGACTCTTCATGCCTTCCTGATTAACCCTACTGATTTAACCCTATAATTCTATCAGGAACTGCAAATGCTAACACTGCCCATGTCATAAAACCCCTACTGACTCTATCAATGCTTTCACTTTATCAATGCTTTCACTTCATCAAAACACACCAACAGTAATGGAATTTTCCTGTCTTCTGCTGCCTTTCTGATCATTATTGTTCTTGTTCAGTTAATGTCAAATGTTTGCTTTCTGTCCACAGCACATTAATCCGTATCTTATTTATGGCAACACTTTTGCTATTCTGTTAGCTAGTGTAGACATAAACACTTCGTAGTCACGGTGTAAGACTGAAGTGGGTCTGTCCACAGATGGATCTGAAGGGTTTTTAAACTCTTTGGTAATAATAGCTGTCAAACTTTGTTCTAAGGTACTGGTACTCCACCCAACTTTTTAAAATATTGTTAAGCAAAACCTTCCAGATTTTATCACATTCTTCCCTCCCAGCTTACTCCCACAGGAATACTATGCATTTCTGGAGACTTCCCTGTTTATTGGTTATACATCACCATTTTTAATCTCATGCCTTCCTGTCCTGGCTAGGAATTGTTGAGCTTCATCTTCCTCCAACTGTGCCATAACTGAGTCTTCCATAAATATTTTCATTTGTGCCGTTTCTTTGTCTCCACATTCCTGTGCTTTTAGACAAAATTGACAATATCTGACATATCCCCAATACCTCTATAGCATTTCTGGTTATTTTTGTTGTCTTAAGCTCCATAAGTTTGACTACCTTTTCTACTTTCTTTTGCCCAAGTCATTATGCTAAATGTTTTTGTGCGCAGGAGTTATTATTAAAAATTGGTTACATAGTAGTACTTTACTAAACTTTTCCTAACTAATCCCTTATTTTCCCTTTAACACTCTGCAGTTGCTCCTCTTCTGTGAAATTGACCTTATTCTGGAATGCTTTAAAGCCCTCTAAATATTTATTTTCTCTCTCGCTCTAATTTCTTTCATTTTTAAACATTATTTTCATTTTAGCTGACTTACTAGCTATCCATCTTGAATAAATTCTATCTTCCCTAATAACTCTCAGATCATTTCCACTACTCCATTCCTTGAATTACTCTTCTTTTTAAACAATAAATAGAAATGTGTTGGTGTCTTGTATGCACTTCATTATCGTACATCCTTATCTTGTTTTTTATTGGTACGGGATTTGAAGTAGTACATGGATATCTGACGGAGCTGTCAGTTAGAAGTTATATTTCATAGGATCACATTTATTTATCATTTCTAGCCCAGTTATCGTACCGTGGTGAATAATATTTACACTGTATTTGTTTTCCTGCTACTGAATTAACATATTCTGTACCAGTTATTCTTGTGTTTCTTCAGAAATCTAGCCTGTTTTCTTTTATTGCCCCTTCTAGGTCCCCAGTACATCCTGTTAATCAGGTTCCAATCCCCACCCTTAAAAATACCCTGCAGAGACGTATTTCCTCCAAAATTCTGTAAAGTTCCATAACAGCAGTTTTTTGTGGAATGTAAAAACATGCCAGCACATTTCTCTTCCCCTAACAACTCCTTCCTACCACAAACCTACCATTGTTCTTATTGCATCACTGGTTTGGCCCTCTAGCAGTCAGAATTATTAATCCCATTTTCCTTTGTCTCTGATATTTTCGAGAATGTCCACCCTGAAATAATTTGTGTCAAATTTGTATGCTCATTTCTGTTAAGATATGTCTTCTGCAACATAGCTGTTTGCACCTTAGTCTTGTTAATATAGTTAATCTTTGTTTTTTTTATGTATCCCTCTAAAGCCATTTACATTCCTTGGTAATATGGACAAGTTAACAGAAGCATTAAGCTATATAATTCAAAATGGAACACATTGATAATGAAACGGGGAAGCTCAAGAAATAAGGAGAGAGTGAGATTTTGGATGTAGAGCCTTAAGGATAATAACAGTAGTCATACAGCTTAGGCCATGGCTACAATTTGGCTCCTATAAAACAACAAAGTCTAATGACTTCTCATTTTCTCTTTGTCAATGATTTAAAACTATGTAGCTGATCAGATGAAGAACTGAAAGTACAGCTGCAGGTTGTCAGAACTTTTTCAGATGATATTAGAATGTCATTTGGTCTTGATAAATGTGCAAAAGCAACCTTTAAAGCAGGAAAATTGCAGCACCAGGAAAACGTCAGTTTGGGACAAGAATGTGATATAAAAGAACTTGAGCAAGAGGGAGTGTATAAATACTTGGGAATTGATGAAGGATCAGCAATAAAACATGAACAAATGCAATTAAAACTCTGTAAGGAATACTTTAGAAGACTTAAATTAATCCTGAGAACAGCATTAACATCTAGGAACAAGATCCAAGCTATAAATCAGTTTGCTCTTCCTCGCCTAATGTACAATTTTGGAGTGATTGACTGGCCCCAAAAAGGGTCGGATAGATTACATATTAAAACAAGAAGGATGCTTCATGCTCAACAAATGATTTATAAAAATCTGTGTATACCAAGTTTATATATTTCCTGTTCCGAAGGAGGGATGGACCTCCTTGAAATTGATTACATGTATAGATCTGCAATCGTGGGACTCCACACACATCTACTGACCTCACAAGATCCAAATGTAGTGAAAGTTTTAAAACATGAGGAGCATAAATCTAAGATGACTTCTCTGCTTAATCGACATCAAGCAGGAATGGAAATCAAACCTGAAGTAGATAAAAACCAGGCAGCAACTGAATGTCCCAGAAAGAAACAAAAGAAAGAATATAAGGTGAAGGACCAGATGAGAAGGCAAGAAATGTGAAAAAAAACATAAATATAGTTGCAAGTACAGTAAACTTCTGGAAGAACCTCATGTTGATCAAGAACAAACTCAGGAATGGTTAAGGAGAGGTGAATTGAAACAAAGAAATGAAAGGTTAACATTGGCAGCCCAAGACAGTGGGCTATTACAAAGTCCATTGAACATGTGGGAGAAACGGATAAATGTAGGTTTTGTAAAACCGAATTGGAAACGGTCACACATCTTGTTGCTGGTTGTGATATACTAATGGAAGAAGGACTGTATTCTGAAAGGCCTAATAATGTGGAGACACTGTTACACTGGGGATTGTGCAAACATTGTTATCGAAGTGGCTGAAAAACACTGGAAAATGAGCCACAAAGCATCATAGAAAATGATGGAAGTTTATATCACATGGGATCACCCATTACCAACAGTTCAAATCATAAACGCTAGAAAACTGTATATAGTGGTCCATGAAAAAAAGACATAAGTAGCATTGATCATTGAAATCACCACACCCAGTGACTGTAGTGTCTTGCATATAGAGAGACACAAAGTCATAAAATACCAGGATCTGCAAGCAAAAATGAGAGCAATGTGAAGGAAAGATACCCAGACATTTCCAATAGTAGTAGGAGCAATGGGTCTTGTAAAAAAGAATTTGCAGTCATATTTAGATACATTACCAATCCATGTAACCTCGTACGAATTGCAGGAGTCATTACTGGGCACATTGAGGGTGCTGCGAAGAGCACTTTTGGCTGACATCAAAGATTGAAACTATATTAATTTCATGAACTTTAATCATACTTTGACTTAGGAATGGCATCTATTCCCACCATGTTATTAGAACCACCATGGTATTAGAAACCCAAAAGATTTGGAGAAATTTAGAAGAGACAAGCAATATTTTTATTATTGGATTCATAAAGCAGTAGAAGGTATTCTAAGAACTAAGCCTACAAGGGAATGGAGAAAGGAAATTCTCTGACCGGAATAACTGCAGTTAGGGATACAGAGAATAGGCAAGAGGATTATTATAATATGCAGGAGTTTACTGATGAAAACTGGCAAAGGAACCAAGGTATTGAGAGCAAATAATTGGAGAGGGGAAAGTAATGGAATGGGAAGAGTCCAAGGATATATTTGGACTGCAGGCTAGAGACTGCCTTCCCTATCAAAGATTGATATCAAAGTATAGGCAAAGAGGAAGAGACAGAGGAAGAAGAACCAGCACTGGTAGAGTTTGCAGTTGAATTTAGAACAGAAGCTGGTGTTCAAAAAGGGATAATTAGTAGGGCATATAAAAATTGCATGATAACTATAGGAATCAATTGGAGAAGGTTAGAAAAGATTGGGTAGAGAGACTGAATATAAGCAATTTACAACAAAAATGAGAGGTTATTGTATGGCTCCCAAATATGCAACAATGTCTAGAAAATTTAGGATTTTTGCTTGGAAGTGTTTGCATAGGTATTTTTATACCCCAAGCATACTCCAAAGAATTTTTCCTCAGGTAGATTGCAAATATGGGAGGGGTGATGGGGGGGAAATGCAATTAGGAACATATTTTTGGTAATGTAATGAACTGGCAGGCTTTAAAATTTTCCTGCAGACTACTCTTGTCAGAAATACTGAGTGAGAAAATCGATGTTACTAAGGAGATTTTTTTTTTGAGCTGGGATACAGGATCTGAATTGCCTAGTAAGACCTTGCTAAGTTTAATTTTGGTGGCTGCCAAAAAGCATCAAGTGGAAATCAAAGTCACAACCAACCGTATTTAATGTACTGAATATATTACCAGAGATAAAAGAACTGGGAGAGGGATCATTAAAAAAGGGTAAGAGCAAATTACATAGTAAAATGGTAAGAGCAAATTACATAGTAAAATGGTAATTGTGGGAACAATACATGCAGAATAATGTTTTTGAGGAGGAATGAGGTTTCAGGGAGGGCAGGAACTGAATGAGCTATATAGTGTTGGATTGACAACTGTACAGAAGATTACATGTCATGTATAATGTTTGTAACTGAGAATATGTCAGTATGGATTTGTTAATTAAGATGACTAAAAATTAGCCATTATGATAGAAAGCTTACTCCCACCTGTTTTACATGACATTTCTTTTGAATGTATATTTCCAACTTTTAGGTTACATGAACACAGATGTTTAGCAGACCTCTTATGCAGTTGCTTCTTTTCATCTCCACTGACGATCTCATTAAGTTGACTTTTTGTTTCAATGGAAACTCTCAAACAAAAAGCTAAATAGGGTTTCAGAACACCCATCCCCTTTTAATTAAACACACACACACACACACAAAATGTTTTCCATGCCTTTCATCATTTTCTTATTTTCCAGGCTTATTTGCTCAAAAAACTGGTCGGCATTAATCCAGACATCCACCTTTGTAAAAACAGGGAAAATTATCATCTTAATTCTACTTCTAGGATCACTACATTTTTACATCCCTCACCACAGAAACCCCCCTATCACAACATAATTTTAATTGTAACTTGCATCTGATCAACCTTTCTTGCATTGTTACAATATAAGGACTGTATACGTTGCAACTAAGAAAACCATACATCTGATGTTGTCCATCTTAATTCATTCTTGATCAGTGGGACTCTGCCCTTATCCTCAGAACTGGCTTGGCTGTTGTACAGTTCACGCCAGCCAAAAACTCTCAAGTTAAGACTCTACCCACAATGATCCTCTATTACCACAGATCTCGTTTGTCACTCTGATAGCTGAAGCGTACTGGCTGACGCGTCTTGCTAAGTCAAAATGTATTGATTTTTTTTTTTATAAACTTTGTCTTTAATTACTTAACAGTTATTATTCTTCTTCTTAAATATACTTGGTGTGATTGAGCTTTTCAACCCATAATACCTCCGGGTATCTTCATTACCATCGTTGTTAACCTTCCCCTCTCCATCTTTTACCTTGCAAGGTAGCTCTAAATTACTATTATTGGCATCTCCTTTCTGTCTTACCAGTCTCTGTATTTCTGTCTGCCATTATTGGTAGAATTTTCATCTATTCTGTGTGTGTGTGTCTGTGATCCTTTGTCAGTTGGCTACTTTTCTTCTACTGTCAAAATGGTGGAAAAGGGCACTTCGGGCTTTATGCAATTCCAAGGCTGTGGGTGAAAGATGCCTAATTCAGATGGGCATCTTTCATGCGAATATTGTTTGGATGTGCCCCATTTGGATCTAGACTGTTAGATCTGCCAGGCTTTCAGTAGCAGGACTGTGGTAGAAAGACGTAACAAACTGATTTTAAGAGAGATGCTAAAATCTTGTTTAATGGAGATTTTGTCCAAGTCAGATCCTACCTCCTCCTCTAAATCTGATCACACCAAAAAGAGGAGTTATTCGGTGTAGTTCTCATACTGCACCGGGGACTAAAGTTTTTGGTTCCGTCAGTCTCCTTGGAATGAGAGAGAGAGAAGGTTCGATGATGTAGGGATAGTGAATCAGGAAATTAAACAGATTAACAAGGAGGAAGTAAGGACAGCTAAGAAGAGGATGAAGAATGGAAAGGCTTTTGGTCCAGATGACATACCAGTGGAAGCATGGAGGTGCTTAGGAGAAATGGCACTGGAGTTTTTAACTAGATTGTTTAATGAAATCTTGGAAAGTCAGAGGATGCCTAGGGAGTGGAGAAAGTGTTTTGGTACCTGTTTTTAGAATAAGGGTGATGTGCAGAGCTTAGTAACTACAGAGGGATAAAACTGATCAGTCACAGCTTGAAGTTATGGGAAAGAGTAGCGGAAGCTAGTTTAAGAAGGGAGGTGACGATTAGTGGTCAGCAGTATGTTTTCATGCCGGGAAAGAGCACTACAGATGTGATGTTTGCTCTGAGAGTGTTGATGGAGAAATTTAGAGAAGGCCAGAAGGAGTTGCATTGTGTCTTTGTGGACTTGGAGAAGGCATATGATAGGGTGCCTAGAGAGGAGTTATGGTATTGTATGAGGAAGTCAGGAGTGGCAGAGAAGTATGCAAGCGTGGTACAGGAGATGAACAAGGGTAGTGTGACGTTGGTGAAGTCTGCAGTAGGAGTGACAGATGCGTTTATGGTGGAGGTGGGATTACATCAAGGATCAGCACTGAGCCCTTTCTTATTTGCAATGGTGATGGACAGGTTGACATGAGATCAGACAGGAGGCCCCATGGACTATGATGTTTGCAGATGACATTGTGATCTGTAGTGAGAGTAGGGACCAGGTTGAGGAGACCTTGGAGAGGTGGATTTATGCTCTAGAGAGGAGAGGAATGAAGGTCAGCAGGACCAAGACAGAATATGTGTTTGTGTGTTTGTGTTTGTGTGTGTGTGTGTTTGTGTGTGTGAATGAGAGGGAGGATAGAGGAATGGTGAGGATGCAGGGAGTAGAGTTGACAAAGGTGGATGAATTTAAGTACTTGGGATCAACAGTTTAAAGTAATGGTGAGTGTGGAAGAGAGGTGAAGAAGAGTACAGGCAGGGTGGAATTGGTGGAAAAGTGTGTCTAGTGATTTGTCACAGACTGGTACCAGTAAGAGTGAAAGGGAAGGTCTACAAGAGGGTAGTGAGACAGCTATGTTGTATGGGTTGGAGATGGTTGTATTGACAAAAAGGCAGGAGTCAGACCTGGAAGTGGCAGAGTTAACGATGTTAAGATTTGCACTGGGTGTGACAAGGATGGACAGGATTAGGAATCTGTATATTGGAGGGTCAGCTCAGGTTGGACGGTTTGAAGACAAAGTCAGAGAGGTGAGATTGCATTGGTTTGGACATATCCTGAGGAGGGATGCTGAGTATATTAGGAAAAGGATACTAAGGATGGAGCTGCCAGGTAAGAGGAAAAGAAGGCCTAAGATAAGGTTTATGGATGTGGTGAGAGAGGACATGCAGGTGGTTGGTGTGAGAGCAAGATGCAGAGGTCAGGAAGAAATGTAAACAGATGATCCGGTGTGGTGACCACTAACTGGAACAGCTGAAAGAGAAGAAGTCTCCTCGGAACTGAGGACTAAGGTTCCAAAATTAACTGAATGAGAATCTTCGGCACTGGCTACTGTTCTCACGGCACCAAGAGCTTTCGGCACCTGCCTCTTTAGTTTCCCAGTCGATACAGACTTCACCATCTGCACCACAGCAGACTCTACCCACCCATTCTGTGCCGAAGTCTGAACCATTACATGTTTCTCAGGACAAGGTATTCCCTTTCCATAGACCCCTTTATGGGTCAGCTACCCAGTCCTTTTTTAGAAAGGCCAGAATCTCCCCCGGGGATGTCTGTTTGGTCTTCCAGGAGTCTTTCCAAGGTGGACATTGTGAGGTTGGTGGATCAACTCTTGGCAGCCAGGGGTCTTCCTGCCCCTTCTCTGACCTCTCTCTCTTCTGGAGTTGTTTTTTTTTTCTACTAGGAGTCCTCTGGATTTTCCATCTCTGACCTCCTCAGGAGGCTTAGAGCCCACCACTTTGATTTCCCTAGTTCCAGCTGTCCTGGTACTGATAGGCATTCACTCTTCGGCACTAGGGACTGCTCTGACATCTTCGGTTCCCTCAAACAGGAGATTCTTGGGGCTGTAGCTCGGCTGTTGGTTCTGAGGGTTTCAGGTTGGTTCCTGTTTTTTATTCTGAGTCATCCTTAGCTCTTTGAGACCTGACAGTTGTGGGCTGTTTCCCCAGCTCCTGCTTTGAATGGCTCTCCTTCAGAGTGGGGTGTGACCTTGGTTCCAAGGTTGTCTTTTTTTGGTTCCGGGCTCCCATCCATCTTCAGGGTGGCCTGCTTTCCAAGTCATGGAGAGAGCATTAGCCTCTGCCAGCTCACAGGTGGCCCCTTCTGTATTGTAGTGTCATATGTCTGTACCTTCTGGTCCAGAGCTGCCACCATCTTCCATGTCAGGACAGCGAGCACTGAAGCTGCAAACTTAGCCCTGTACAGGACCCCCACTTCTTCAGAGTCTTCATTAGAGATTCCCACTGAGGAACCACCCCAAAAGAAGAACAAGAGGAAGCACTTGGATTTCCCAGAGGAATCTGTCACTGAAGACACTGACTTCGATGAGGGGAAGGGTTCCCCCTGAAGATTTCTCCTTTGGAGACATCCTGGAAATTTTTAACAGAGGGGTGATTGGAAGCCCAAAGACCTGACCTCTAAGGAATTCATGTATGTGCGAGCCTTTTGTGCTCACCCATCTACTTACTGGGTGATCCCACCCACTGACGACCTCATTAAGTTTATCTCGCAGCAGGTGTGGAAGACCCCCTGATTCCATAGAGCTGATTGCCAGGAGACCAGACAAAATCCTATCAGCCCCCATGGTGGTGGCGACAGCTACCAAGAAGGAACTCACTAATGAGAGTCCCACTGTCTACCCACCTTACCGTGAGTCTAGGATGATGGACAGATTTGGAAAGCAGGTCTATGCTTCATCAGCCTCCACCCTAAGGGGCTTGAATTCCATGGTATTTAGTTGTTTAGTGTGCAGTTGTTTTGTTTGTTTTTCCATTTTGTATTTAGTTGTTTCATGGCACACTTTACTAGCCTTCAGATGGATCTGATTAAGGAGTTACTGGGTACCCTCGCTGGAGCTGTGTCTGACGAAGTGCGGGATAAAGTTGCCTCTCAGCTGGCCACCCTAGAGTCTATATTGAACTCGTCCATGCGACTTATCGCACATGCAGCTGAGGAGATGACCAGAGCAGTGAGTTCAGGCGTTGCCATACGGCATCATGCCTGGATACATTTGTATAAGTTCATGGAACCTTTCAAGTCTTCTTCGTCAGTGCTCCTTTTGACGGATCATCCTTGTTTGGCCCCAAAGTTAAACGCGCACTAGCCAGGTGTGAAAAAAGATGAAAAGACCCTTTTCTGCTGTGGGCATTCATTTTTCTACTCCTCAGCAATCTTACTCCAGGAATCGGAGGAGTCTAAAGATGTGGTTCAGGAAGTTCCTAAGGCCTTTTCAGGACACATGTGGCAGTAGTTCCCCCTCAGGGCAGAGGGAGAAGCTCTAATGGAAGACACCAATCCCGTGGCAGAGATGGTCTGTGAAATCAGGGCTCCAGAGACTCCTCCTATGGACAACCCTACCAGTACTCCTGAAAGGAGGCCCAATTGCTTACCTCTGGAAGCAGGGAGGCCCAATTGCTTACCTCTGGAAGCAATCGGGGGGAAGTCTTTCTCTGCACCTGACAGCCTGGTGACAAATAACTTCTGATACTTGGGTGCAGGAAATCATTACCAGAGGTTATCCATAGCCCCTTTATTCTTTTTCCAAGATCACAAAGAAGAGTCCCTAATGTACCAGCCAGTCAGAGGGACCAAGCAGCCTTGGAGATTCTAAAGCTGCTAGAAAAAAGGGTCATCCAAGAAGTCCCAACAGACCAGACAGGATCCGGATTTTACTCTAGATTCTTTTTCGTGCCAAAAAAGACAGGGGACTGGAGACCATTATTGGACCTAAGCCTTCTGAGCAACTTTGTTCAGCAAACACAATTCTGGATGGTCATGGTTCAGTCTGTACTTCCCTTTCTAGAAGAAAATGTTTGAATCACTCTATAGAGCTTCAAGACATGTATTACCACATAAAATGGACAAAAACTTCAGAAGGTTTCTCTGCTTTCGGCTAGGAGCCAGTCATTTCCAGTTCAGACTGCTGCCCTTTGGTCTCACCACAGCCTCTAGGTTGTTTACCAAATGCATGGCAGCAACCATGGCTCACTTATGACTACATGGAGTCCAGGTGTTTCATTGCTTAGACAACTGGCTCCTTACTGCTCCCACCAGGTGTCTACTGCTTAAAGCCACAAATTTCATCCTGTACCTTTTCAACTCTTTGGGTATCACAGTCAACAGAGAAAAATCCCAGCTGACTCCCAACACAAGACCTAGAGTTTTATAGGAGCTCGACTCAATACAGTCTCTTGTGTAGCTTCTCTCCCTCTTCATAGACTACAAAAGATAAGGTCTCAAATACAGTTGATCATATCCAAAGACAAACTCCATGCTCTTGTTGTCCTCCAAGATTTAGGGTCTGTGGCAGCGACCATTACCTTAGTACCTATAGCAAGATTTCACATGAGGCTACTTGGTGGTTCGTAGCTGCACAATGGTCCATCCTAAAACATCCAATAACTTATCCCATTTTACTAACAAGTTTCTGCAAGAAGGATGAAGTCCTAGGAAGTTCTTCTGGGCCGTCCCTTTATTCCCTCTCAGCCCAAGGTCATAATGACCATGGATGCCTCCCAGATCGGTTGGTGGGGGGGATTATCCGGGAAGAACAGTCCAAAGCACTTTGCCTTTGCAAGAGACCAATTTGTACAGCAGTGTCCTGGAATTGAGGACAGTGCTCTTAGCATTGCAAGCCTTTCAATCTGCCCTCCCTATGGGGACAGTTGCATTTCAGTCAAACATGTCTGTGGTTCTTTACATCAACAAACAGGGTGGAACCAGATTCCCCCCCGTGCTGGGAAGCTCTCAGAATATGGCAGTGGGCGATATCTTTCAACAGCTTTCTAGTTGCAAGGGAGCTCCAGTGTAGTAGCGGACAAACTGAGCCCCCATCCCCTTTTAATTTAAAAAAAATACACTAAATTTTGTACATTTGGTAAAGGAAAATATGTGATCTGAAGTAGTTGACTTCATTTTATCATCAACCTGTGGGGATTGGATCCGAAATGGCAGCTTCACCAGCATCTGAGCTGAGCTCCAAGCTCCTCCCCTTACCCATAATACCCCTCCATCTCCTTCCTTCCTTCCCTCAGATCTCCCTTGCCGTGACTTGGCCAAGCAGTGTGGTCTCAGAGCGCCAGGCGTGGTAGGTGTTTTTTCACTTTCTTCAAAATGGCAGATTAGCAGTCTAAGCTGGTTTTCAGGAAATGCACTGAGAGTGGGCATAAGTTGTCCCTGGCCTAATCGCCACATTCTGTGTGTGGTGCATTTGGGAGCCTCCCATCTTTCAACAGACTGCTCCATTTGTGTGGGGTTTAACCCCAGGGCCCTGAAGGCTCGCAGGGCTAAACCAATCCTTAAGGGACTTCTTCCTACTAAGGAGGCAGCTGCCTTCCGTTCACTTGCGGTCACGGCTGTGACTGCTTCTTCCTCAGCCACAATCTCTTCCTCTCCCTCCCAGGCCGGGACTCCACCTCCTGTTCATAGGTCTGCAGATAGGGAGCATAGGAAAGAGAAGGGAAAAGATAGATGGAGAGAAAGAGAGAGACAAAGGGAGGAAGAGATCCCCGGACTGGTCTGATCTGGTGGGTCCTCCTTCGAAGCAACAGTTAGTTACTAGACCAGTCACTCCTCGGCTCCACTCACCCAGATTCTTGCCGGAGCCAGAGGAGCCTAGACCTTCTTCCAGGGCCTCTGCACATTGACCCTTCTGGTCGGCATCGGTGGTCTCGTCGTGTTCCACCAGAAGTTTGAGTGAGGCAGACTTGGACAAAATGATGCAAAGGTTTGTTCGCACCCAGATTCAGATGGGGGTCTTGCCAGCCCCCTCTCCTTCTGGAGGGGGGAGCTCGCTTCCTTTTTTGCCTCTATATCTCCTTCTCTGGTCCGATCCCTGGTACCAGAGTTTATGGATCCGAGAGGTCCCAGAGTCAGGGGGTCTGCACCGATGGTAGCGAGTACCTTGACGCCAAGCACGTCGGGCCCGAATAGTTCGGACCCGAGCAGCTATCAGAGCCAAAGCCTGGGCATCAGATCTGAGGGGTTGGGTTTTTCTCCTTTGGTGCCGACTTTGTTGGGTCAGGGCCCTCTCCTCGGTATCTCTGCTCTGGCGGGCTTGGCTCCGATCCCCCCCGTTTGATCTGAGAAGAGCAGCTTCCTTGTTAGTTTCCTGGGAGGCTCGCTGTCCCTCTACCTTCGTGGTGGAAAGGGTTCTCTCTAGTAGATCGAGGCCCTGACCATCTCCTCAGACTCCGCCACGACTCCCTCACCTCTGGATGAGTCTTCACCCATTTTACCTGTGCAGGGACAGCTCATGTTCGATGTGCCCCAGACTGTTCCCCTCGAGGAACCACAGGTAGTTTGCAAGCCCTCTTCGGAGAGCCCCACTGAAGAGGTTCCTCACAAACAAATATGCAAAAGGAGGCACTTAGACTCCTCCCTAGAGTCCCTCACTGAGGTCACCGATTTGGAGGAAGGGGAAGGTACCCCAGATCACCCCCCCAATGATGTCCCCTTTGGAGACATTATGGAACTCCCCCCCCCAACTGAGAGGTTCATCCCCCCCGACTGAGAGTCCAGGGCGATGGATAGTCTGGAAAAGCGGACATATGCTTCAGCCACCTTTTCTATAAGGGCGCTGAATTATTTGGCCCACGTCACTTGACTGCAGCACGACCTGGTCAAGGAGCTAACTGAGTCGCCCCTGGAGTCCATGTCACTGGAGGATAAGTGCATATTCTCTGCGCGAATGGCCACTCACAAAGCGGTTTATAATACATCCATGCATCTCCTTTCGCATGCCACTGAAGGAGTGGCAAGGGCGGCTGGGTTCGGCGTTGCCATGAGGTGACATGCCTGGCTCAGGCTATGTCAGTTCACGGAACCCTTTAAGGCGTCTTTCACGAATGCCCCTTATGATGGTGGTTCCTTGTTTGGGAAGACTGTTCGGGATGCTTTGGTCCAGAGTGAAAAGGATGGGAAGACATTGTCTGCCATTGGGATCTGCTTCTCTAACCCCCAAAGATCCTTTTCTAGGAATCGGCGGGGACAAAAGAAGATGTGGTTCCGGAAGTCTCAGTATTCCCGGGGCACTCAGGACTCATCTTCCCCCAGGAGCAGGGGGGGACCAGACAGACACCAGCCCAGAGGCAGGAAGAGTCTGAGAAATTTCGGGCCTCGAGAACCATTCTCAGACAGGCCCACGCTGCAGTCCTGAGGGGTTGCCCGACTTCTCTGGAAGCAGTCAGGGGTCGCCTTTCGCTACACCTGATGGCATGGGAGTCCGTGTCAGCAGACTGTTGGGTGCTTTAGATCATATCCAGAGGTTATACCATCCCCTTTGTAGTTCCTCCCATTCCCCCAAAATGCCTCCCGGATGTTCCACCCACACAAAGGGAGGTAGCAGCGCTCAAGATAGAAATGCTGCTAAGGAAATGAGTCATCCAGCCCATCCCCCGAGATCAGTCTGGATCAGGCATCTATTCCAGGTTCTTTTTGGTGCCAAAAAAGACGGGGGACCTATCGGTTGCCAAAGAGAAGTTCCAGATGGTCACTTTACAAATCCATCCTGCCTTTCCTGCAGGAGAACGACTGGATATGCTCAATAGATCTCCAGGATGCGTACTAACGTATAAAGATGCACAGATGCTCCAGGAGGTTCCTCCGCTTTCGGCTAGGGGCCAGTCCCTATCAATTTCGAGCTCTACCCTTCGGTCTCACCACAGCCCCCAGGGTGTTCACCAAAGTCATGGCAGTAGTAGCGGTTCACATGAGACTTCAGGGGATACAGGCCTACCCGTACCTGGACGATTGGCTCCTTGCTGCTCCCACCAGGTGTCTACTTTATCAGGCCAGAGACTATTTCCTGAAACTGTCAAATTTTCTGAGAATTACAATCAGCATATCCAAGTCTTCTCTAAACCCAGTTCAGGTCTTAGACTATATTGCAGCGAGGATAGATACGTTGCAAACCAAGGTTTTTCTAACTCCAGAGAGAGTTCAAAACTTACGACTCCATGTGTCCGTGATCTTTCGGTCTCATCTTCCTTCAGCCGAGGCGGTATTACGAGCCCTAGATTCCATGGCAACCACCATTACTCTTCTCCTCTGTGCTTGTCGGCACATGCGAGTACTACAGTGGACACTAGAAGTCCAGTGGTCATTATTAGAGCTGCCGTTGACTCATCCAATTCATGTAAGCAACGCTTGCAGAAAGTCCCTCCTCTGGTGGATGCACTCCTCAGAACTAGTCGAGGGACGAACATTTATTGCAGCCCCTCCCCAAGCCACGGTGACCACGGACACCTCCCAACTAGGGTGGGGGGGCATTGCTCGAGCAGGACAGTCCAAGGCACATGGTCTCTGAGACCAAACTGCATATCCATGTTCTAGAGATGAGGGCGGTCTTGTTAGCGTTGCAGGCCCTTCATGCCTTTCTTTCTCTGGGAACTATTGCAATTCAGACAGACAACATGTCAGTGGTCTGGTACATCAACAAGCAGGGGGAACCAGATCTTACCCCCTTTGTCGCTAGGCCATGAGAGTGTGGGATTGGGCGATCACCACCAGCTATTTTCTGGTAGCAATGCACATTCCGGGTCAATCCAACATACTCATGGACAAACTGAGCTGGACTATCCTTTTGCATTTTGAGTGGTCTCTGAATCCTTCTGTAGTGGAGCAGATCTTCCTAGAGTGGGATAGGCCTCGCTGTGATCTCTTTGCATCTCCTTCCCATGGGAAGTGCAGCGATTTCTTCACTCTGATCGCCCCACAGGGGGAATCCCCCAGGGATGCTCTGGTCCATTCTTGGCCTCCTGGTCTTCTGTATGCTTACCCTCCTTTATCTCTCATGACAAAATTCCTCCAGAAGGTTCACAGGTTGGGGAGCAAAGTAATCCTCATCGCCCCATTCTGGCCTCACCAAGTCTGGTTTCTCTTCCTTTGGTCTCATCCAGTAGTTCCAACATGGACCTTGGATCCGATACCGGATCTCATCTGGCACCCCTCAAGGGTCCCTCATCCAGACCTGGTCAATCTGAAGCTCCCTGCTTGGCTGCTCCTGTTCCCTTAATTGCTAGGGCTCCCGGTCTATCCTCTCCGGTCAAGACTATTCTGGTGGCAGCTCATAAATCGTCCACCAGAAAACTATACCGTAGCAAATGGAATAATTTCTCTACTATCTGGGCTTCTCAAAGGGATTTGGACCCTTTCACAGCTTCTGTCCCAGCGGTCCTTGAGTTCTTGGCGTACATTTTCCAGCAGGGCGCTAGCTCATCTACAGTAAAAGTTCAACTGGCTGCCATTTCCAATTTTGATGTAGGTGAGAACATGGCTTCATTAGCTTCCTCCAGACTTTGCAAAACCTTTTATTAAAGGTATCTTTCTTTTAAGACCCCCCAGTTAAAGATCCTACTCCTCTTTGGGATCGTACCCTAGTCTTACAAGCTCTGGTTGCTCCACTTTTTGAGCCGGCTGCTTCTGTGGATCTAAAATTTTTATCTTGGAAGACAAAAGGCGATCACCTCAGCTAGGAGAGTATCAGAACTCCAGGCATTATCTGTCAAACCTCCATATATGATTTTCCATAAAGACAGGGTTTCACTTCGTACTAATCCTTCTTTCCTTCCTAAAGTAGCCTCTGAAATAAATATCAATCAAACAATCAATTCACCGGTTTTCTTTTCAAATTTTCAGAATAGGGGTGAATATAAATTGCATTTATTAGATGTCCAGCTATGTTTCTTCTTACATGGGACTAAGGCCTTTCGCAACTCTGACCAGTTATTTGTGTCTTTCTCTAGACATTTTCTGGGAAAACCGGTTTCAAAGGTAACCATTGCCAGATGGATTTCCGTTTGCATTCTTCAGGTTTACAAAGACAGAGGCATGTCTCTTCCGGGTAGGATAAATACCCATTCTACCAGGTCCATGGCTACGTCAGCAGCTTTTCGGCCTAGGGTGTCTCTGGATGATATTTGTTCGGCGGCTACTTGGTCCTCCTCTCATACTTTCATTTCTCATTATAAATTGGACATTATATCTAGGGGGAGAGCATCCTTTGGCTCCGAGGTGCTCCGAAATATCCTTCCATGAGGGCCACCCAAGAGTTTGGTAGCTGGGGACTCTGACCCACAGGTTGGTGATCAAATGAAGTCCACTACTTCAGGTAAAGAAGTTATGTACTCACCATAACGTTCCATCTGAGTAGTTGGACTTCATTTGTCATCAACCGTCCCTCCCTCCTTCCCCCTGACCATTATGAGCCCTAGATTCCATGTCAACCACCATTATATTATTTCTTTGGTAGGCAGGAAGAGAGCGCCTATGTGGCTCTCCTGTTCTTCATTGTTAGTAAGGTATATCGGATCGGGTTTGTGTGTATGGTGTAGTAAACTCGATGTGAGGGAAGGAAGATGATGGAGGGGTATTATGGGTAAAGGGAGGAGCTTGGAGCTCGGATCAGATGCTGGTGAAACAGCCGTCTCGGATCCGATCTGGATCCAATTCCCGCAGGTTGATGACAAATGAAGTCCAACTACTCAGATGGAACGTTATGTGAGTACGTAACTTTTTTACAAATGCAAGAAAGAACTTACATTTTCCATGCCTTTCATCATTTTATCTTATTTTGCATCCTTATTTGCTCAAAAACATTTCCTGCATTAATCCAGACATCCACCTTTGTACAAACAGGGACACTTATCTTAATTGTACATATGGGATCAATATACTTTTACATCCCTCACCACAGAAACTCCAAATCACAACATAATTTTAACTCTAATTTGCTTCTGTTCAGCCTTCCTTACGTTGTTGCAGTATAAGGACTTGGGTACCTTACAACTAAGAAAACCATACTTTCCTGTTTTATTGTATTTAACATCTGTAACAGTCGCAGGTAATATTTCCCCAGCTCACATTTGAAGTATCTCTGACTACACAGTATACAAAGCTGCATTATGGTATAACATACCATTTTCATGATAATTATACAAATGTTAGTAAGATTAAAATGTTAGTTCTTCATTTCCTTCAGTAGCCTTCTAAACACTAAAGACATAAAGTGGTGTAAATCCTTCACAACTCACCCACCAGTTTAACACGGTCAACAAAATTCAAGTCCTTTCCACTTGTTGCAAAATCAAATTTTATGTCTTTCTATATCCAGTGGGATTGATGCTAAATAGTTTTTCATTTCTTCACTAATTTTATAATGTGGATGTAGTTTTCCATATCCCAACACCAGTTTGTTTCATGTCCAAGTTGCTCTTGATTTTTCTAATCCACTCCTGTGTTTTTTTTTTTTCCTGTCAAACATTTTCCTTTGGAACAATAGTCCCCTTCAGCTTTTTTTCTGCAAGGATGGGTTGTTCCTCAAAATAAACCAGTGTTTTTTCTTTGGTATGATTTTACCCTGAAGCGGTGGATCCAACTAGAGAAACCAAGAGAAAGACACAGAAATTGTGGTTGCCAAGCAGAATTACCCCCGCCCCCTTTTTCTGTCCGAGTTTCGTGATTAGTGCTATCACATGTTTCTTTGTGGTTTGGGTACATTTCTTGATGAAATTTTATTGGTATTTGTAGAAGATTGTCTCCTAGAAAAAGTAACTTGACTCCCTGTAACTGAGCATCAGCTGACTGAGCCTACTGAACCCAATTCGCCAACCCAATTCTAACTCTGACCCCTGCTCATGGCTGGTGAGGGGGACAAGACATCCTGGAGCAATGCTATACTGGTGCTGAAGGAGTGCTTTCTGTGAAGGCCTAATTCTGCCACTTGGGCACACTTGTTCCATTCAAGAGTGTCCCAGAAGAAGTGGTTATTTTTTTTTAGTAGCAGCCTGTGGCACTGAAAGCAAGATGGTAGCTCTGCAAGTTGATAGTTTGCAAGAGGAAGTTTTGCTTGATTTTTTTGGGAGCTGTTGAAGATGCTACTGATGCTGGCACGTCTGCGAAGTGTTCTTTGTACTCATTCTCTTATTGTGTAAGATGTCATTGGAGTGCATTAACTCTGTTTTAAGGCAAGGGATTAGGATATTTTTGCAACATGTCATCTCCTTCATGATGCATTACCTTCCATTTCTTTGACACCAAGAAGCCACAGGTCCTCTTTATGTTGTAGTCTGTTTTGAAAAAGGCCGCCATCATTTTCTCCTGTATCTGAACATGAAAAAGAGTATTTCTTAAAGTTCAAACCCCACTCTTTTGGGTAGAAGGATGAAGTTTGCAATTGCATCTTAAGTCTATTCTGGGTCCTTTCCTGAAGACACTTGATTTAATGAGAGAGTTTTTTGTAGTTTGTGGGGGATGAACAAGGTGTTGGTCAGATATTGGGACCACTTCCCACTATAAAGTTTGAGATGAAATTGAATTACCAAATCAGTTAAATGTCATCTTCTGGTGGTAGCTGTGGAAGCCACCTTCTTAGTTAGACTGTAGACCCCTCAATAATAGTGAAGTCTCTAGCTGATTTGTCATTGAGCCAGATGCATTGACAAGAAAGCACTTCAACTCTTGCAGAAATGTTCTCGTGTGTGTGTGTGTGTGTGTGTGTGTGTGTGTGTGTGTGTGTGTGTGTGTGTGTGTGTGTGTGTGTGTGTGTGTGTGTGTGTGTGTGTGTGTGTGTGCATATATATATATATATATATATATATATATATATATATATATATACATATATATGTATGTGTGTGTGTGTGTGTGTGTATATATATATATATATATATATATATATATATATATATATATATACACAGACGCACACACACAAAATGTAAAAAAAAAACGAATTACTTTAAAACAGTGTTAAAGTTATTTCTGGTTCAAAGCAAACATTTTAAAATTCTTGTGTTATAGCCCAAGTTCTTGTGACATCAATTTTGTAACATTTTTGACTTGTTCTACCTTAAATGTAATTTATGAGCTAAATGGTTGTAAAATCAGGACATTATAAACAAAATGTAAGCATGGCTTCAAGGTACTAAAGTTAAGGTAATTTTATGGTAGCAGACCTTAATATGAATTTGGGAATGGATGATGCATACAGCATAAGGTTTCATATATTGTGCATTTCTCCTTCAGAGGGATTAGTGCTTCTTCAAAAAATATATTTCTTTTATAAACCACTTGTGTTTCTTCATAAATAGCCAGTATAAAACTAGTTGCATTACTCCAGCAGCTAATTTTCCTTAACTATGGAAGATAAACAGCCTATTAAATCAATGGAGACGTTCTAGGGCAGTAGTTTATGTAAATGTGGCAGTTCTTGGAATTGTCAAGTTGCACCACTTTTAAATAGTGATTGCACAGTTTAACACTGTTTGACAGTAGGACCTGGAATGCTAAGTGGCAGCTGTTTAATCCCAGATGGTGTACGTTTTTTTTTTTTTGCTTTATACATTTGCTATTAGGTCTGCATGCACCACAGGTGCAAAAAAATCAAAGTTAAAAGTACTGGATTCTTAAGAAATGCAAATAGCCTAAATGCTGCTGCAGTACAACAGCCAAGTATGTAGCCTCTGTATTAAGTAATGAGCAAGTCTCCGTGGAGCTTGAGATATGGTAGTTTGAGAAATAATTACTGATGTTTAGGAATATGACTAGATCACTGCTTTCAATGTTTATCCATAGTTGACACCTCACGGATGTCCAAAATGTTGTGTGACACCCCACAACAAAAAACTTCTAGTTTTGTGTGTACATGTGTGTGGGGGCTGTCAAGCTGTCAAGTCTGTTAATTGTTTATCCATAAATGCATTCCATCTCTGAAAAATAGTTATTCTTGGGTTGAAGGTGCATACCATGACATGCACTGTACACATTGCTCACTTTAATATATTTAGTATTTTTTATTACCTAAAAAAAGGAGGCAGATGGTAGTCAAGTTTTCAAAGTATAATCGGAGTCTTAAAGCAAAGTGATGGCTTCCTGTTCTCTCAGATGATCATATAAAAGCATACAAAGTATTAGAAGTCATTTGCAATGCAAACTGATTGTACTTCATAGTGACAGGTAAATGTAGACGAGATGTGCCATCTTAACAGATGCCCTCTTCTGAGTGGTGAAACTGCCAACAGCTGCAAATGTTTGACTTAAACTTGGCATTCTCATGGGTCTGGGAATGGTGTAAATTAACATGCCCTCAGCATAAGTCTGATGGAGCAGAGGACTAAGGCTGTGAACTCTTAACCAGCTGCTTCCTGTAATCCAAAGTTTGATTCCCTCAGCTTCTATTTTTCAACTGTGTGACTGACAGTGCTCGGGGACAATTGGAAAAATTGGACTAGGGTCCTCAGTGGTCTCCTGAACCCACATACCTTATAGCTACCTATGAACAAGTTCTTGAAAAATGGATGTGGTGAGGAAGTCTGGCAGTTACTTCAGAGGATTAAAGCTGTAAGCCATTAATTAGCTGCTTCCTGTAATCCAGGGTTTGATTTCTTCAGCCTCCATGTGCTTACTGTGTGATTTTGAGCAAGTCTTCACTTAACCAGACAATGCTTCTCATCAGTTTTGCAAAAGGAATTTGCATCCAGTGAGCTTGCTCAGTTAACAAACATAAATAAAATAAAAATAAGACTGCAGTGTAGGGAATTACTCTGCTTACCTGGATAATAAATATAATTAAAAATAAGGCTCATGTGTAATCTTGCAGTGAGAAACAGCATCAGATAAGCCAGTGAATATCACTGCAGTCTGCTAGTGGCTTGAGTTGAGGCATATACTAGTAACCCAGGGGAAGTTTAAAAAAAAAAAAGAAACAGAATAAAGATGCATTCTAGGACAAGGTTGGCCAGACATAGCAGAATTTATCATACCTCGATTAGGTGTGCAGTCATTGGGCAGCTTTATGATAGAAAAGATGACAAGCAAATCTCAGAATATATATCTATCCCTTTTCAAGAAAGATCGTGTCTATAACGTCCTCTGTTGTATTGATGCTGCCTATTACTTTTATTGGCCTTTCCATTAACATGATGACTTAACAGCTGGTGCAGCATACAGTCTGTGTTTATCTCTCAGCAAACAGGACAGACATGAGAAACTTACTGACTGAGGAGGAGAAAAACTACAGTGACACGGTTCAACTGCATCAGCAGCAGAACTGGAGATGACAATCTTACAGCGACTGTTTTGCACAGAACACTAAGATGAGCTACCTCACATACTGTCTGACCCCCTATTGTGTAAAAACCTCCCAAGAGAAATCTCCATCCTTTCCAGCAGTATTTTAGTCCAGTAAGACAGTAACTGTGAAAGGCAGAAGAGCTCTTTGGCACACCTATCTTTTAGTGGGAACTTCCAGTTGAACTCTTACTGGCTTTGGTAGAAAATGATGACCAGTTAATGCAGACAACAGATGTAGTAGTTGTCATGGACACAAGGCATCTCTTAAGCTACTCTTCAGGAGACTGACCACATTGATGTAGCAAGTACTTTTAGAAAGATGCTAAGCACTTTATAATGAAACATGGGACACTGGGGAAAATGGTTAAGGCTTACAGGTAAAACCTGTATCACTTCCTGACACCTGATTAGCAGCAGACTTGAAAGTAACATTCAGAACATTCTGAGAAGCAAGTTGTCTTCCACGGGAATTATTAACAAAGGTAACTGGCTAAGCATGATGTTAAACTTTCCCTGTATGCTATGACATGGTACTGGGGCAGTAATTTCGAGGCTCTTTATGTTGCTGTTCTAGATCACAAATCACATAACCCTAAAACCTCAGTTTAAATTTTGTTATGTTTTTTTCATAACCATAGCAATTTAATATAGAGGAGCCATGCATTCCTGAATGTTTTATACTGTAATTTCAAATGACGACTGATAGATCGCCTGTTAAGGGTTTCTCTTGGATGTTGTGATCCTCAGAACAGATGGATTTTACGTGCTGTTACAGGGAAATATTTGCATAGTCTGAATTTGTATCTTTTCCACGATACAGTAATTTTGGAGTTGGTATGTATAGTAGGGGAGTGCAGGGAAGCAGCCCCACTCCAAAAAATGATTTTAATGTGTAATGGCAAGTCATGATATTTTACGAGTATCATATTTAATTTATTTTTGGAGTTTGAGTTTACAGTAGAACTTTCCAAGAGTTGGGCCTTTGTTCCGTAGGCAAGTACCAGACGTCGATTCTATAAACCTTTTACAAGCCTAGCCAGTATACTATGTCCATACGTTCTCTCCTTCAGGGAATGAAATACAAGGTACACCAGGGGGAGAATTTATGGGCTTCCTACTGAAATATTGGCACTTGTAACACCAAGTGCCAACACATTGAAAAAAAAAGCCTGAAAATGCAGAAGAGGAAATATCGAATAGCATTCTTCTTTAATCTTGGTTTTTAAAGAAGACATGCCTCCCCTCCTGATGTTGGGGCAAGTCCTCCACACCCCTTGAATTTATTTATCCCAACTCTGAGACCGGCATACCTCAGAAAAAAAAGGAATGTTCTGAGAAATGGACAGCATGGACTTGGTATATGTAAGTTCATTTTTTTCAGCCATTCAGTCTCTGTATAATGAGACTCTCTGACACAAGTCCTAACATTTCAAATGGTTAGCAAATTTGAGGCTGACCAGTCAAGTTATCTGGGTTTACGTTGCAGGTGGCAAGGGTGCTACTCTGCTTAAAATGTAGTAGGAATATATTCCAGAGTTGGAGGATACACTGGGATATGAATCTGTCATGCCGACTTGTCTGTGTATCTGCTGATGAAGGTTTTATTCCTATACCTCCTATTCTTCCTTAGTACAACTGTCTCCTCAAATACCAGGTTAAAGTAGGGCTGGATTTTCAGTGGCTCGAAAGGCTAGACACACATCCCCATGGAGGAGTCTCTAAGACACTGAGTGTAGAGAGAGGACTGCTTATCTGTCTGGATAACTGAGGATTTTGAGAACCTTGATCTTAGTGAGGTATATATGAGGTTTCAGAAGTTGAATATTTTTATCTAAGCACATGTCAAAAGGGGCATTATATTCAATAAGTGAAAGACTTAGTTGGATCTAGAGATGTCTCTGGAAATTAGATAAGCAACATAAAAGGCTTTCCAAGCTGCTGCGCAGATATGATAGTCAAAAGGTAAGAAATTATGAACAAAAGTACACAGATCCCTTACAACGGTGTCTGAATGTGTGTGTGTGTTTGTGTGTGTGAAGTAAATGGTATGTTGTGGAGATGTTTTGCTTACAAAACATGAACTGTACTACATTTTTCACATTTAATTTCAGACCATTGTACTTGCACCAGTTGTTAACATAGTCTAATCCATGTTGTAGCGATTATGAGTCAGTAATAAACTGAATGATAGCACTCAATTTACAGTCCTGTACTAACTTGGTTAACCATGGGCCAGGAGTGTTATTTTGCAGGTCTTAGAAATGGATGCCACGTAGTAGAAGGCCAAACACTGAGCTCTGTCATATACCATTGGTTATTTTTTTGCTTTCTAAACTGGCACCTGCGACTCTAATCACTTGGGCTGTAACAAACAATTAGCTTACTAAATGTAAAGATTCATAGGCTTTCACTGTCAAAATCTGGCATTTTGTATTATACTGTTTCCACTGAGGGTGTTCATGATTTCTCTATTTGCAGAATATCGGTATAATTTTTAATATATTTTAATACATTGCCATTAAATTATAAGTAGCAGTTATATGTAATTCTCCTTAATTGAGAAGTTTTTGTCACTTGAAGTATGACTGTCCCCCCCCCCAAAATTGTTGTGTAAAGTACATTAGCTGGAGATAGTTGTGTAGGCATCTTTATGCCTGAATACATCCTCAGGTAAGTGTGCAGCACACTCAAATGTCATAATGACATCTGAGAAATTTTATTTAATGTTTTTATTGTAGTTTCGGAGATATGATCCTGTGTTGCTAGGTACCACAGTAGTATTTTATAGTCATCATCTTCAGGAAGGCAAAGTGTATACCTAAATCTTATCAGTGTTTTCTTATGTTGTTCCAAAAGTAGTAATTTGTCATTTTATAATGTGTTTTACTTTTTTCAACAGGCATTCGATCAGAATGTCATTTTGAATCTGTCAGTCTGCAACATTTTATAAATCATGTAAACCTAAAACCTAGATATAACATAGGGAGAAAGTCTAGGTTTAACTCCTTCACTCCAAGAAGCTCAGGAAGTTTGCACTGCAACTTCCAATGAGAGGAGCCTAAGCCTTTTAACAGAATCAAATTATGTCCTCACATTTCAAACAAATGTTCATATCTCCGGAACCCAAAGGGGGTTATGAAAGAAGTACAAATGGCAAACTGTTCAGCATGAACTATATTTTAGTGGTAGTATTCTTTAAGTGCTAGGTCTTAAGCTGAATTTTATAAGTCTTAGTAAACATGGTAACAATTACATTTGTAATATTTTGTAAACAATATCTCAGCAACCACTCAAGTGTTACGCATATTGTTATTCATGTAGCGGAGAGCTTTCATATGAGGCTGAGTTTTGTCCGTGCTACTTGGTTGTTGAGATATTTAGGAAAAATGTGAAAATTATATCTATATAAATAAAAAAAAAACAGTTATCTATTTTGCTGCACTAGACAGAGATCAATACTAATGCAGTTGTTTGCTATTGTGTAAGCTTTAAGATGAAATCTTTTAAAACATTCTATATAGCATGCTTTTGGAATTACTGATGTAAATATGAGCAAACAATATTTGACGTCTAGAGGCATCAGTAGGAGTTAACTGCAGATGCATCGGATGTAATGAGTTAACAAGGGAAGAAAGCCAACATACTAAGGACAATTAAATGTAAGCAAATGTGCCTTGGGTATCTTATTTAAAAAGCATACATAGAACAGTTTTTCTTTTTCTTTTTTTGTCAGTCTTAAAACTGTCTTTTAAACGTGTCGTTTATCTTTAAAGCATTCTGAAACTTCCTAGTCCTCTATGAAATACAAGCCCTTCTGCAGAGTCATGATGTATTGAAGTAAATCTGGAAGTATAACTGTATAGTCACTGGTATTTCCTGAGAAATTATAAAACTGAAAGCTTCCTAAAAAACCTGACGCCAACAAAAATTCATATTAATGCATTAAAGTCCTTCCAGTTTGTAGTTTAAGTAAGCCCATTGTTGGTGTGTTATGTTTACAGAACCAAACTTTGTTTTAGTCCGCTCTTTTTGTATAGTCTCACTTTAATTGGTTGCGTACGTCTTTATGAATTGTGTAAAATAAACCGCATTTACAGGTACTGGGTCTTTAAACAAAATCTGTAATTGAAAAAATTACCAGATTACTTAAAATTGGTAATTATTCTACTAAGGCAAATAGTTGGATACCCATTGGGTTAAGTCCTGAGGCAATTTTTCACAGACAAAATGTATTGACATTGTTTTCTGAAGTTTTAGCCTTATCTTGTCAGCAGTCTTTAAGTGCTAGAAGTAATTAATAAAGGTTAATTGCTTAAGTGATAGTTTTTTTACTTGCTGTAAAAGCTGTTAACCGGTATTGCAGAACATTTAAAGAATATGACGTTGTAGATTTTTTTTTATATGCCTTACATTATGTCTTGTTTGAAAAAGCATTATGCCCGCTGCACTGACACATGGATCAAAACGCTTTTTCTTTTCCATGAAGACAGTTTTCAAAGTTGCAGTAGTGGACCTGTCCATTAAGGCTTTTACAAACTGCATAGATGAGTAGAAACCAGCTGGGATAATGTGTCTTTAGTGCTGAAGAACATGTGTAATGGGCTTGACCAGTCAGTGTCCATTAGAGACATCAAGTGCCTCTTGCATGCCACGGGTTTAAACACACACTTGAATGTGTAGTATCCTCCCCATTAGCTGTCTTTTGCGGTGATGCAATACTTTTTTTGCTTCAACTGCTTGAGATTTTTGTGTGACTTTTTTACATTAGCTTTATTAATCTAAGATCAGTAAAGATACAGTAGTTTGGCTCTTTGTTAACTTAGTCAACCCACAAGACAAACGTACCTATTGTCAGATTTGATTTGGGAGCAATGTTTAGTTAACCAGCCTGCTCAGAGCTACACAATTTAATAGTATAAACTGAGGAAATTAAATCCTAAATCTGTTCTGTAGCCAGAAATTCAGTTTTGTATTTATAACTTTATATTGGTATTCATAACATGCATTACATTTAAAAATGTGCATAGGTATTACCCTTGTGCCAAACTGTCTTCATATTTCATTCAGCAATGCTTTTCCAGGATCTGTAAGGTAGTTTACTGCAGTGGGCATTAAGCTAATTACTGATGCTTCTCAAGGTAAGTGCAAGGTTAGACCAAAACCAGCTGAAGGGGAGTATTACACAGGTTTTAGCAGCTGAGGATCCCAGTTGTTTCATGCAAAGGCACAACAGAGTAGCCTACCTAAGTAAAGCATAAGATAAGTTTAAAAATTAAAAAGTTTACTGCAGAACACTGTAAATGATTGTGGTTGTTGTTTTTAAGGGAAAAGATAATTTCCGGAAGTGCAGTGATGACCAGATTACAAAACATTTGCATTCCTTTGAGCAGAACATACTTAGACGTTACATTCACTACAAGTTACAGTAAGAGGATAAAGACAATGTTTAGAGTGTAGACCTAGTAATTAGAGCAAATGATAGGATAAGCAAGAGGTAGAAAGTGGTGGGGTATACCCAATTTCATGGCATACATGGATGGAGCCCTTCCTATGACCCAGGTGATCCAAGTTTAAGTAGAAGCTCAGTAACCAATGAAGCCAGGTTGGGAAGTTGGGAAGGCTGGGCCTCTTGCTGGCTCAGCCTTTCTGTGGGGAGGAGTTTCTGCCAACAGTCTGACATGCCACTAGTGATGAGAGGGTAGTGTATAACTGTACAGCAGATTCCTATTACAATGCATTATAGAATGGGGTACTATAGCTGAGGTTACCTGTAGTGAGGTGCATGATATTAGTATCTCCTCCCAGATAGGATACCTCCCTAACACACACACACACACACAGTGCTGTCCTGCATGTGTGCCGCTATGTTTCTGGCCATTTACTCTTTCCAAATTGCTGGTGGAGTCTTCTCAGCCCCTGTGGTTTGTACTGGGAATGCTTAGAAACAAACCAAGCTATAGGAGCAGCCCTTGAGAACAGCTGATGGTGAGCCAGAGGGCATGCACAGGGGTCCAAAAATAAAAAGTGGGGGGGGGACAAACAGTACACAAAGCCTAACAGAAGAATAGAAAGTGTAGGGATGAAAACAAGGGCTTTTTAGGTGTATAGCAGAATGGAGGAGGGAAGAAACGGACCTGACCAAGTTGAGCAAAAACGAGAAAGAGATTGCACAAGACCGAGACAAAAGCATAGGTACTGAATAATTACTTGGTTTGCATTCAAAGCATTTAGAAAGTACCATGATGTAAGGGAAATACAGAAGAGTGGAGGTGGTGTCTAAAACAAACCTAGTGAAGGGAGGCGGTTGAGAAGGGACTGGCTTCCATTAAAGCACACTAATCAGCTAATCTGTCTGTCAAAGTTTCTGAGAATCTAACCAGTATGGTGGCAGATCTCCTTTATAGAGAAATTCATAGATTACTAGCCTTTCTCAGATGACATAAACATAAGCACATCAGTACAGGAAAAAAGGGAAGATACTGAGGAAAGATTGGAAGGCTGACAGAGTGGCAGAATCATAACATTTGCAGTTCATGCAGAATGATGCAAAGCACTGTACTTGTATCACGGTGAGATGCGAGAGCAGGGATAAGTTTTAGAAGCAAAGTGTAATGCTTTGACTCTATTAAACCTTGGTCAGGCCATGCCATGGCAAGAAAGGTAAATCAGGCTGCTGAAATAATTCCAAAAGAAAGCCAGTAGGGAAGATGCATAGGATGAAGGGGAATGGATATAAGGAGAGGCTGGAAGAGTTGGGACTTTTCTCACTTGAGACCAGAATGGGCAGGAGGAATATATATTTTTGTGCACAGCCATGCTGGGGGATTTGAAGGTGGTCATCCTGAAAAAGAGGATGAAAGGATGCAAGCAGCAAATTGTAGGTACTAATCTAATTCCTGGCTATCTGAAAGTATTTCTTCACATAGAGAGTCGTGGATCAGTGGAATGGATGATACAATTGAAGTAGTAGGGAAAGAGTCCCAGTGAGGCATTCAGCAGGGCATAGGACTGGTAGATGAAGGGTGAGAGGAAAAAGTATTGACAGAATGGAGGGTGAAAAGATGAGCAAAACTGTCTTTTGCTAACAGGCAAGTGAAGTGGGATTCCCATCATAAGCATGTAAAAGCTTTAATTGCCAGATGTCTGTGTCATTCATTTATTTTTTGTTGTCTAAATGCCCACTTTGAGTCACACATTCATTGAATGTGTTTACAGTCGCAGAGAATCTGTAACAGTGCTGTTGTACATGCTTTTCTAGACATAGTAGTTCATTAGCTAGCTAGCTAGTATTCTAAAATCTTGAGCCTTAAAGGAAGACCTGACATTTTTGACTTTGCTTAATGATCGATTAAGCTAGGCGGTACCTGTATTTGACTTCTGGGGCTCGTAGGAGAGGTGTACAAATAAGTGACCTGATTTTAAATGACTTGCACTAAGATGCTGGTGTTAGGAATTTTTGTCAGCATGCTGAACATCTGTGTCCCTTTCTGACTTGTTACTGTCAGTTTGAGTTGACTTTAACGTGTTTAATTTTGCAATGGTGAAAAAAAAGAATCTGCGAATGAACAGATTTGAAGGTATGGTCCTTATTACTTGGAAACAGTTGCTTCTCATGTTACGTGAAATGAGATACATATTTGAGAAGCATGAGAAGACGTGGGTTACAGTATTACGTGTTGGAGTTGTTGCAGACAATTTCAGCTCACTCAGGAGTTAACTTGTACCCTGTAATGACCTGCAGTTACTTCTTTTCTGTAACAGCTAATTTCTAATAATCTGTTTTATTTTTTCTGTGCGCAGTAACGTTTTTGTGAGTACCACCATTGTTTGAGACTTGCACCCAAACATATCTATTGAATTTGTGTACGGTTTGTTTTTCCCTCGTGTTGCTACTTTTGTGATATAAAAAAAGTTTACCTGTAAAGTTAAATGTGAATACTCTATTACACTAATGTGATAAGTGGTACCAGTGATTGTTATGCTTGCACAGTTGTAATCACAATCTGTAATAATGGTAGTAATGGAGTTGGAAAAGTCTCCTGAGTTGTGAATTACCATTACAATGAAATTAAGGATTTTTTTCTGGCAGTAGGCTAGTTCCCACTGTACTTTGAGTTTGGTTGTTTTTGCTGCATTGTACGTTACATCAGCGGTTCTATTTTCAGAACTGCCATGTCTATAGAGAGTAACTTTATTGAGTTATTGATTCTTTAGACTCGTCCATTAGAGTGCAGTTTCACTTGATGTGTATTGTTTATTTAATGAGCAGACTGCCTCAATGCAGGTTCCTGGATGATTCTGTTTAACAGAGTTGCTTGATGATGTGTTTGTATCACCAGGGTGGAGTCCACAGCAGTTCAACACATTCTCAGCTTTGTATTACATTAGCCATTGTTTGAATTTAGATTAATTTCACAGCTTCAACATCTATTGCTTTGAAAGTGTGTATCTATATCTATATCTATATCTATATCTATATCTATATCTATATAAAGCCCTGAGGGAACCATTTACTTGCAGAGAGTTGTAATGCAGTGGTCCATGAACTGATTCTTTTGCTGCTAGACAGAAAGAGATTGTCAGAGAAAAAAAAATCATTAAACACAAGAAACTACTTTTGCTTCAGTTCTTAAAGTTACTCAGTTATCCAGATCCTGGGTGTGACTTCCTGTAACTAAAACAGTATGTGAACTTTAGAGAGAAGCCAAACTGAAGCTGCAGAATTTGTAGAGCATTGGAGTGCCTTAACAACCAATCTGTCTCCCTTTGTATTTCACCTATCCTGTCTTGTCCTTAACTTAAGCAAACTGTCGTCAAATTTGCCACTTAATGTGCCATCAACATTTTGTTGTGGGAGGTTCTTTTGTACTAAGTATGGAGGCATTTGTAATATGCTGCATTCCTCGAGTTTGAAGGTAGGACAGATGCACATTATATGAACATCCGAGTCACAGTTATACTGAAAGTTGCTTTGTTATGCAAATGAATCCAGAAATGTTTCTTTAAGGGGCAACCCAGTTGCACCGTCTCTTTCTGAAAGTCATACAACAGATAAGAATGACTGATGGAAATGAACCCCAGCCAACACAATGAAGATCATTTGCAGGACAGAGCCTTAGTCTTCTGTACAGAAGACAAATATTGGATATTTTAAACTTGGGATGAGTTACTGTATGCCACAGACTTGCATGGTCTCATCTGATATAGCTGAATGACCAGATTCCAGTGGAAAAGGTACCACTACAGGTCCAACAGAGTATTACTCTTTAAGGTTAGTTTGGAAGAGTTTATTGGTAGACACAAATTTACATCCAGGATTATCATGTAATGCTGTACTCAGTTGGGAGGTGAGCATTAAGTGCTTGAAAAGAGTCTGATTAAATGTCTATATGGCTAGTTATCTTATGGTCCCTGTGATCACTTGTCTAGTAGGTTCCTGTGTAGAGGAGATGGTTTCATTTAACATGTGTGGTAGATAAGGATGTTGGTGATTAGTAGTGTAATGGCTGTTATGACACACAGACTGTTATCTACAGAAAAACTGTGTCATCTGCAGAGGTCAGCAGGATGACATCAGGATGCAAGAGCTGCTGAAACAAACCCTTTTGTTAAATGTGTATGGACCTCTCAGCTGACATGTAATCCTTAGTTTTTTATGCTGTAAAACAGCACTATAGTAATTCCACTTGAAATCCATCCAGTTCACTAATGAGAGTATGCATTTAGGCCATAATATATCTGCCAAAATATCAGGTAGAACAAAATTAATTCCATTAGGCACTGGTACATAACAGTAGTGTAGCATCAGCTTTATACATACAGTGACCACTCTTTTTTTCCAAGGAATGTTAAGAAAATTATTTGACTTTCATGCCATCTGAAGCTTTTGTCATCTGCACTTAATGTTATGTTTTACTTCCCTCCCCTAGGTTAGTGTTTGAAGTTTACTTTTCATATTCTAAGTGTCAGAATCTTGGGGCTTATAGCAAATTGTATGAGTACCATAGGATTATAGGAGGTTAGTAGGCTAATGGCCCTGGGGCCCTTACAAGCCTAGCCAAGAATTTATCCCCAAAAAGAAACCTCAGTCAGCACCTGTTGCACTTGTCAGTGACCCATGGAACAAATTTGTGGTTTCCCATCCAAGCATCAAGGCTGCGCTTGAAGAGGGTAAGCGAGGTACTCTGTTTGACGTGTATGGGAAGTCTATTCCAGGGGCAGCCTTTGGGAGACAAACCTCTCTCTCCAGCAGGTTTTGTTGATGTGGCATATTGGATTCAGGCCTTTTGAGCGGGTAGTGCGCGAGGAGTTAGACTTGCGGATATGGAGCATCTCTAGTAGGGCAGGGTCCGAGATTGCCTTGTACGTGAGATACAGATCACCTCTGAGCGATCTGTGCGATACCGAGTAGGGTGATGGGGATTTGAGCCTGTCCGCGTGCGACATGTGTTGGAGGCCATGGATTCTCTTTGTGAAGTATTTCTGTGGCCTTTCCAGTTGGTGCAAATGTTTAGAGAGGTACATACCAAATTGGGCGTTATACTCAATTATTGGTCTAATGAGGGAGGAGTATAGAGAGGTAACAACCTCCTTTTTTCTGGATGCAATTCCTTTACTTATGAGATGAACCAAGTAAAAGGTTTTTGTGGTCACTGCCCGCTACATGATGGTTGAATGTGAGGTTATCAATCTGAGTACCCAGGTGTCTCACCACAGATTGTGTGCTTAGGGGGTTGCTGTTGATGTGGTAATCAGTAGGGACAGTGTTTTTGCCAAATGGTATGATGATGCATTTTTTTGTGTTTATCTTGAGGCCATGTCTTTGGCACCAGTCATTAGTTGCTGTGAGACCCTTTTGCAGTATGTGAACATCATTTAGGGAGTCAGTGACAGCACCCAACTTAGTCGTCCACAAACTTGGTCAACCACAGGTCTTTTCTCTTTGCTTGGACCTCCTGAGAAGTAGATGCCAAACAGTAGGGGTCCGAGCACAGATCCTTGGGGAACTCCACTGGTGACAAGTCTGCTATCAGAGGTGGAGACACCTATTTTGACCTTGAGGGTCCTGTCAATGAGCCATTTGGCCACCCTGTCAGTGAGCCATTTGGCCACCCAACTGATGAGATGGGGATTTACGCCAAGTTATGTTAGCTTTTTGATGATGCCCAAGTAGGGGATTGTATCAAAGGCTTAGGCCAAGTCAAGGTGAACTGTATGTATGTACTTTCCCTCATCCAGGGCCTTGGTGACAGTCTCAAAGAAGTCAACCAGGTTCAAAAGGCACTTAGAACACAACGCTAATTAACCGTTCTTGTAACTGCTGAACCAACAAAAATGAGAGAACGCTTACTTTCTGTGTGTCTTGAGACGCCAACTCCTTATGAACAGCAGTTCAAACCAAAAATAGGATGTAAAATGATAACTGCTGAAGTTCGCATAAAAACAAAAAGTTGTAATGAACAAATATTCAAACAAATCCAATGGTTAAGTGCTTTCACTTGCTCAATAGCAAGCTTCATCAGAACAATACAAACAGGACTCCACAACATTTAAATAAACTTTTTGACGCCAAAAGCGCTAAATGAGACCACAACACTTTAAAAGGCATATTACATTATAAAAAGTTGTTTGTTTTCTACATATAAAACATTTATTTTATATTCTATATATATCCTGCCTCAAATGGCAAGCTACTAAAAAACAAAATAGTTAAAGACCAATGATCGCATCCTGCATCTAAATGTTCTACAACCCATAATGAAACACTACTACTAATATAAATTGTAATTGTACTCCAGAAGCACAAATAGCCGATACATAAAGTTAGCAATCCACCGATTGCTACAACCTCGTCAAATGACCACTACACTTATAGTATCAACGCAAATAGTGAGTGCTATTCAAATGTAAATAAGTGATGGTCGTATAAATATTAAATAACAAATTAGCGACTAAAAATGAATACGCAAATATAAACTGGTCTGTCATGCATATGCCAAACTAAACTGAAATGCATCTCACATAATATGTATACATTCATATCCAGCTATGATATGATTCTGGGGGGGGATTACAAAGGATGGTTGTCATACAAAGAATATTGGTGGCAAATATTCTTAGACTCTTCCAGTCCACCAGGACTTAATGATTTTATTTCCATTAAACCTTTGTTAGCCATAGCTTGATATGAATGTATACATATTATGTGAGAGGCATTTCAGTTTAGTTTGGCATATGCATGACAGACCAGTTTATATTTGCGTATTCATTTTTAGTCGCTAATTTGTTATTTAATATTTATACGACCATCACTTATTTACATTTGAATAGCACTCACTATTTGCGTTGATACTATAAGTGTAGTGGTCATTTGACGAGGTTGTAGCAATCGGTGGATTGCTAACTTTATGTATCGGCTATTTGTGCTTCTGGAGTACAATTACAATTTATATTAGTAGTAGTGTTTCATTATGGGTTGTAGAACATTTAGATGCAGGATGCGATCATTGGTCTTTAACTATTTTGTTATTTTAACTATTTTGTTTTTTAGTAGCTTGCCATTTGAGGCAGGATATATATATAATATAAAATAAATGTTTTATATGTAGAAAACAAACAACTTTTTATAATGTAATATGCCTTTTAAAGTGTTGTGGTCTCATTTAGCGCTTTTGGCGTCAAAAAGTTTATTTAAATGTTATGGAGTCCTGTTTGTATTGTTCTGATGAAGCTTGCTATTGAGCAAGTGAAAGCACTTAACCATTGGATTTGTTTGAATATTTGTTCATTACAACTTTTTGTTTTTATGCGGACTTCAGCAGTTATCATTTTACATCCTATTTTTGGTTTGAACTGCTGTTCATAAGGAGTTGGCGTCTCAAGACACAGAGAAAGTAAGGTTCAAAAGGCAAGATCTGCTCTTGATGAATCTGAACTGGGTGGGGTCAAGTGCTCGGAGATTGCCTGTGTCCTTGTTTGAGATAAGTAATACACTCCGTGGCTTTATGGATCGGACTTGTCAAGCTAATGGGGCAATAGTTTCCAGGGTCAGTAGTGGCACCACCTTTGTGCAAGGGGATGACAATGGCAGTTCTCCACAATGCTGTAATGAAGCCTATACTTAGGCTGCGGTTGAATAGGTGCTCAATGACAAAGCCAGTTCTTGCTGGAGATGGTGCAGAATAAAGCCTGGGATATTGTCAGGTCTCATGGAAGGTGTGTTCTTTGCCCTGGATAGGGCCTTTAACACTTGATCTATGGAGATGTGAGGTGTGGGACAAGTATCCGGGATGTCAAAAGGGCTTTTGGGGGTGACAGGGTTGTAGTTTGCCTATCTGCTAGCAGATAGGCTATACTGTTTAAATACTAATTTGGAACAAACCTGACATAACTAAAGAAGGCTTTGTGGTTTCCTTTTGTTTCGGAGGCTAGTTTCAATTCATAATTAGCTTTGGAGGTTTTCACTAATGAACTAATTTTTTGTTGAGGCTAAGGAGAGAGTTTTTTCAATATGGAATTTGTTCCTTTTTACCCTTGGAAAATAATTTATTTTGTTGTAAAGCCTGGTGATAGAGGATGTCCACCAAACATGTTTATGTTTCCTTGAGGAGCAGGTTTTAGTTCTGTTGGGTATGGCTGAATCCATGCAGTTGTACAGGTGCTTGTATACTGCATTGGCACACTGTTCAGCATACTCTGAGGGGGGCAGGAGTGTGAAGCTACTGATACCTTCCCTTAGGAGGTTGTAGTCAAGTTTTGAGAAGTTTTTTAGTTTGATTACAGCTGGCAGGGGTTGGGTGGGATAGAAACTTCGAATGAGACAGTCCAATCTGATCTCACCAGGGAAGAACATAATATGGGAGTGGTGCAAGGGTCGCCCATGTTGGTGAGAACCAAGTCCAGAATGTTATCCTCCCTTGTGGGGGATGAAACTAGCTGGTTTAGTGCGTTACAATTGATGAAGTCAAGTAATCGTTGCGTGAGTGCCTTAGTGCAGGAATAGTTAACTCATTCTATGGTGGGGTAGTTGGTCACCAAGGATCTATGGTGGGGTAGTTGGTCACCAAGGATCAGGGTGTAAAAGTACCATGATGGAGTCCAGTAGATCCAGGTAAGAGGGGTGGGTGTCCTGAGTCATGGAAGGGGGGGGGGTCTGTAGCTGGCTATAACTTGGATGGGTGTTTTGCCAACTGTTAGTTGCACCTGGAGTAGTTCCAGTGCATCATGCTGGCAAACTAGTTTGGAGGTGTGCCTGTCCTTTAATGAAGATAGAGACTTCACCACCCTTAGTCTTCCCAACATCATTTTGGGGTCGGAATGTGTGGAATGAGTTATAGCCTGGTAAGGCCAGGGTGCTCTCTGCAGTCCTGAATCAAGTTTCTGTGACTGCACAGACATCAGTATCTTCAGTCCAAGGAGAGCCTCCAGTGAGTGCATTTTCAGGTTAAGGCTCCTAGTGCTAATTAGCATGACCTTCAGTTTGCTTTTTGACAGATTTTTTAAGTTGGAAGATTTTGTCTTTGGGACATTGCCTAAAAAAGGCAGAATGGGGATGCGAGAGCCTTGTCCAGGATCCAGAATCCCAGTGGTGACAGATGGAAGCCATCTCTGGCAAAGCATCGAGGCCTGTCAACCATGTCATCCCAGGAGACATGTACTGGATCCCCTTGGAATGACACCAGAAACTAAGCCAGTTGTTGAAGTCAATTATTTTTTGTTGGTGTTGTGGTATCATTCTTGGTGAAGGTAGGATGCTGCTTATGGCTAGGGTCATACCAGCCTGGGACACGCACTCCGAGAGCTCATTCATATCTCTCTTCATATAGTCTGGGTAGGTATGTTTGAAGTCATCCACACCAACATGGACAATGACAGTCCTACCTGTACTTGTTGTGGAGAGACTTATTTATTTTCTTTAGTTGTGTGTGTTTTACATGGCTGTCACTTGACTGGCTGGTTTGACAGACTATTTACCACAAAAATTATTTTAACTTTTACTGTTTGTGCTTATTTAAAGCACTTTTTGTGGAGAATATTATGCTTATTTTGTGGTGCTTACTGATTTTTATCGGGGAGAAATGTGTTTTGAGGTCATCGTATATTTTGTTTGTGAACACTACTTTTGACAGTTTACCCATCACTGACTTGCTCTAGCTGCACTAGCCAGGAATCGACCTCCATTGTTCAGCAGAACTATGGATCAGCATAGCGGTCCCAAGAAAAAGAAATCTTGCAAGCACTCCTTGCCAACACAATGGGCTCAGTCTTTGCCACAGTTGTTTATGGGTGACTGAAGTGATCATTACTGGTTCCTTAGACAATTCACTTTTTTTCCCTCCAGGTCCTTATGCTGTAGCCTTTTTTTAGCCACCATGGATTAGGGGTCATCCACGTCCTCTGCAGCTGTTCAGGTGCCCTTGCTGGGCATTGGATTGATACACTTGTCAGTCTTGGTGGATGTACTGGAGAATGCATCCCTGTGTAGCTGGGCTAAGAAACCCGGTCCCTGGGGTGCCGTGCCATCCATGAGTTGGTCCCCTTCTGGGGATGTCCCTAGGAAAAAAGAGCCATAAAATTAAACTTTTGTTTTCCTCAGACTTTTTTTTTGTTAAGGGAGAGATTATGGTTTCTTGCAAGCTTTAAAACATTTGAAGAATGACTGGAAATTTTGTGGGAAAAACACTGGAGTTCCCTTGGTTTCTGAGTGTTCCCTATCTGATGATAACAGAGATTGCAGAAGTGCATCTTCTAATACTTCTACCCAAGTACCAAATTCTAACTGTAAGCAAAGTATTTCTTCACAGTCTTCTGTAGAGGAATTTTCATTCTATGAAACTTATGATTGTTTCAATGGGAAAAGTCTGGTACTTCACCTCCTTTGATAAAATACTTTTATTTAGTACAAGATGAATTTCCACAGACTGATGCTGTTCATCCCATTTTGCCAGCTATGGAGGATTAGGTTCATAGGTTCATAGGTTGGTACTAGGCTATCAGCCCTAGGGCCTATACAAGCCTAGCCATAACAATTCCCTGGCTATTTCTTCCCACATTATTTACTTTCCTGGACCCCTGTCTAGCAGGGCGACTGACGTAATCCCTGGGGTGAATTTCCTTTCTCCCATCCAATTGTCAAGGTTCCTCTTGAAGAGGTCCAAAGAGGCACTCTGCTTGACATGTATGGGCAATCTATTCCAGAGTCTGGGGAGTCTCTGGGTCAGGAACCTATCCCTCCGGCATGTTTTGTTTATTGTGATGACAAGGTTTAGATCCCTGGAGCGTGTAGCTCTGAGGGATTGGGATTTCTTTAAGTGTAGCATGTCCAACAGCTCTGGGTTTGACATGGCCTTATATGTTAAGCAGAGATCGCCTCTGAGTAGACGATATGCAACAGAGTATAGCTGGAGTTTTTTAAGGCGGTCAGCGTAGGGCATCTGCTTTAGGCCTGTGATTCTTTTAGTGAGGTATTTCTGAGGCCTTTCCAGTTGTTGCAGATGTCTTGAGAGGTACATACCAAATGGGGCGTTGTATTCTATAATGGGTCTAATGAGGGATGAGTACAGTGGGACAATGACCTCCTTATTTCTGGATGAAAAGCCCTTCATGATGAGGTGTGCCACATAGAAGGATTTCCTGACTGTTGTGGCGATGTGGTTATCGAAGGTGAGACCACTGTCCACCTGTGTCCCTAAGTCTCTTATCACACTTTCTGTGTTTAGTGTACTGCCACCTATATGGTAATTCATGGATACATGTTTTTTCCCAAAGGGGATAATAATACATTTCTTGGCATTGAGCTTGAGCCCATGGCTCTGGCACCAAGCATCTGTTTCTGTAAGGCCCTTTTGTAGAGTATCCACATCATTTGGGGATTCAATAATGGCTCCCAGTTTGCAGTCATCTGCAAACTTTGTTAGCCAGAGTCCCTTAGTGTTGACCTGTACTTCAGAGAAGTAGATGCCAAACAAGAGCTGCCCCAGGACTGAACCCTGAGGTACTCCACTTGTCACTTGTCTGGAGCTGGATTTGGAGTTGGCTACTTTTACAGTGTGGGTTCTATCAGTAAGCCATTTAGCAACCCATTGGGTGACATAGGGATTAATGCCCAACTTAGTAAGTTTATCTATGATTCCAGAGTGGGGGATGGTGTCAAAGGCCTTGGCAAGGTCTGGATAGGCTGTGTGGACCACCTTACCCTTGTCCATGGCTCTGGAGACTGATTCAAAAAAGTCAGTCAGGTTCAGGAGACAAGATCGGCCCTTCACAAACCCAAACTGGGTGGGGGCCAGTGTTTGAAGGTTGCCAATGTCTTTGTTTATAAGTTCCATGATAATACGCTCCATGGCCTTGCAGATAAGGCTTGTCAGACTGATGGGACGGTAGTTTCCGGGATCCAAGGTGGATCCCCCTTGTGGATTGGGATAACTGTAGCTCTGCCACTCAGTGGGCAATGAAACCTGAGGTGAGGCTATGATTAAACATGACACTTAGGTGAGGTGCCAGTTCATATTGTAGTTCATGTAGTACACAGCCCAGGATGTCATCTGGTCCCATGGATGCTGTATTCTTGGCTTTAGAGAGTGCGTTTTGTACCTGTGTGGCCGTTATTACTGGAATTTGGCAATCTTCCAGTATTGAGATGGGCCATTTAGGGGTGAGGGGGGTGAAGTTGGCACTGAATCGATCTGCCAGGATATTGGCAATATCCTTTGGATCAGTATATTTAATGCCATTCTGTTTTAGCTCAGAGCAGATCTGAGCATTGCCATTTAGATTCTTGACATAGTTATAGAATGCTTTGTGGTTGTCTTTGGAATCTTTGGCAATTTTATTTTCATAACTAGCTTTGGAGGATTTTATGAGGCATCTCAGTTTCTTACTGAGGCTAGTAAGGGAGTTTTTTGCATCCTGGGATTTTCCTCTTTTCTGCAAAAGTTTCTTCCTTTTGTTGTAAAGTTTGTTTATGGCAGGGGACCACCAGATTGGCTTCGTTTTTTTGGATGAGGGCATTTTGGTTCTATTTGGGATGGCACGATTCATGCATGAGTGGATGTGCTCGTACAGTGCCTTAGTGTAGGATTCAGCAGTTGAACTTTCAGTTCCCGTCTGCATGGGTGTTATGAAGTTTGTCACTTCTGACTTAAGTAGCATGAAGTTGGCTGTGGAGAAGTTTTTTTATGGTGGTTTCTTTACTGGGGGGTGGGGGTGGGATGTGGATGTTAAGGGTGATTAGCTTATGGTCAGACCTGACTAACGAGGGGGTGACCATAGGTATGGAGCATTGATTTCCCATGTTGGTAATGACCAGGTCTAGGATATTGGAGCCCCTGGTGGGACTATGGATTAGTTGATCCAGGGCATTGGAATTTATGAATTCCAAGAACCGTTGCGCAAAGGTGTTGGGACATGAGTAGTTTTCCCAGTTAATGGCAGGGTAGTTAAAATCACCCAGTATTAGGGTGTTCGGTTCTATCTTAATATTTTCCAGTATGTTTAGAAAGGTGTAGTGAGAATCTTTGGGTATGGTGGGGGATCTGTAGCAAGCTACAATTTGGATTGCAGTCTTACCTAGTGTTAGTTGCACTTGGAGAATTTCAGACACATTGTGTTTGCCAACTATCCTGGTGGTGTGAATATCCTTGGTGAATATTGACACTCCTCCACCTTTAGTGTTTTGGTCCTGGTTTGGTGGCCGAAAAGTGTGGTAAGAGTTGTAGCCTGGTATTGCAGGGGTGCTCTCTGGAGCCTTGAACCAGGTCTCAGTTACTGCACAGATATCGATGTTCTCCATTTTTAGGAGTGCCTCGAGAGAGTGCATTTTGAGGTTTAGACTTCTAGCATTGAGTAGCATTACCTTCAGATTTTGCATGCTTGTACCTGTTACGGTGGTGGTTTTGTCCTTTGAAGTTTGCCTAAAAGGCACTATAGGGGTGGCAAGAGCCTTAGCCAGTAACCTGAATCCCAGAGGCGACAGGTGCAGACCATCTCTGGCAAAGCATTGTGGTCTGTCAATCATGTCATCCCAGGCAGACAGATACTGGATCCCCTTTGAATGACACCATAAGCTTAGCCAATTGTTGAAGTCAATCATTTTATCCTTATATTGTGGTATCATTCTGGGCGAAGGCAGGATGCTACTCAGGGCTAGGGTCATACCTGCCTGGGCCGCATGATCCGAGAGCTCTTCCATGTCTCTTTTCATGTAGTCCAGGGAGGTACGTCTCAAGTCATTCACTCCAACATGGACAATGACAGAGTCATATTTGCACTTGTTGTGGAGTGACTTGAGTGCATGCGTTATGTGGCAGATCCTGGCACCCGACAGGCAGCTGACTGTAATTTTCTCCTTATTCAACCTGGTGAGAGGGACATCAGTGTGCCGGACTATAGAGTCACCTATGACTAAAGTGTTAGGTACATTGTCTTGCCTTAGGGGCTGTTGCTGGGTGGCACACTGGTGTTGTGGACTATGTGACACATTGGTTGTGATTGGTGTTTGTTTGCGTTTCAGCTTCAGAGGTCTTTGTTGCTTGGGCAGGTTACAGTTAAGGGCCTCTGCATATGTGGATTTAGTGTTGCTATATGTGGATGTTGGTGGTGCGGGTTTAGAAGGGCTATGTGTTGCTTGAGATGTAGTGTGGGTGTTAACCTTCTCCTCTTGACTGTTTAGCACAATCGTGGGTGGAGAGAGCTTTGCTTCCATTTTGGCTATGTAAGTGCATCTCTCACAGGTTGTAGTGTTGGGTGGTAGGAGGAGAGGGTTGTCTGTGTACATGAGGCAATTGCTGCATTGCCCCAGTATGCCCAGATTCACCAGGTGGACAGGAGAAATCACCGGAAGCTGACCCTTGGACATGCTTGGTTTGATGCTTTTCTTTTTCTTTGTAAAGTATAGGAGCTGTTTCCTTAGCAAGGTACTTTGCAATTATAGGCTGTTTAGTGCCTACTATTAATTTCTCCTTGTTAACAAGGAGAGTTCAGTGTTTGTATGAGTTTAAGGCTTCCTAGTGCTTTCCAGCAGGTATTAGAGAAAGTGCTAGTCACAGGGATGCTTAAAGGTAAGATTGAAAAGAATGCACTCTGCAGTGTGCACTAGAGAAGTTAGATGTGAAAGTAGGTAACTTGAGATGTAATGTGATCCTATCTCGCCTACATTCAATACATATGGGTTCGGAGCCGATCCTCGGCTCCGACTCGGCACCGAATACAATAGAGCGTAGTCTCTTATTGGCTGAGCTATTCTATATCCCAGGATGCACCACCACTAGTTCCCCAGATCTCGTTTGCCGCTCAAGAGCATAGACGTGGTCTCGGACTTGGCTGAGCTAAGTACTTTTAGTCAGATAAAACTTTTGTCTGAAAATTCTCTCTTTTCCCCAAAAGCTGTTTTAACAGCTACTGTTGTGATATTGTGATACTTTTATTGTGTGTGGAAGTTTTGCTTGTGAATTTTTTGAGGTAATCTGTGGTGATTGTGTCTGTTTTGTCGACAGGAGGTTCCGTTTAAATTAGAGGGGCCTAGCCCTGTGAAAATTGTCATTTTTGGTTGTGGTTGTTTTTTCCTGTCAAGTTACTTGTTAGCGAAGTTACAATGTCTAAAGAGCATAGGCCTTCAGGATTCAAAAAATGCACTAAGTGCGGGTATAAAATGTCGATAACAGATGACCACGCGCTATGTGTGTACTGTTTAGGGCCTGAACATCTTCAAGAGTCCTGCAGTGTATGTCACGCATTTTCCTCTCGAGTCCTCCAAGAGAGGAAAAACAAATTAATTTTAAAAGGGCTGATTGCCCCATCCTTTGAGGAAGCTTTGACTTCTGGCTCTCCTACTTCCCAAAGGAAAAATAAATCGTCGGCTCCGACCAGTCCGTCGGAACAGACAACAAAAAAATCTAGGCAGGCTTCTCCTTCGGCTCCACGGACTTCGGAGCCGAGGGTGGAACGGTCTGCCTCGATGTCTCCTGCCTCGACTCCTTCAGTTTCGGAGCCGAGAGCTCGAGCATCGAGAGGTGTGTCACCTTCATCGGCTCCATTGTCTTCGGAGCCGATAAGGGTTACATGCTCAGACACTTCCCCCTCGGCGCCGAAGCCCTTGTCGGCTCCGAGAGAAGTTTGAAGTAGTGATGGGAGCTTCCTCGGCGCCGATAGTTATGGAACCTTTACGGAGCCGGTCCCCTTGTCTATCGGAGCCGATGGAGAAGTCTTCTCGGACCCGATCGGTTTCGTCCCGATCTTCGAGGATGTCCGATTCGGACATAGACAGGGTACTTCAGAAGCTTTTCCAGTCTCCAGTCTTTACCAAATTGATGTCGGCTCCGACCCAGTTGGTACTGGAGCCGACTGCCCGTCCTACGTTGTCGATTCCTCCTCCAACAGCCTCGGCGCCGTTGGAGTCGGTGCTGGTGGATCAGGTCGAAGTAATCGAGTCGGCTCCGACTCTTACTTCTACCCCCTCTCTTGTGTCGGGGTTCGAACGGGGACCTCCTCTGTCGGCCCCGGGGGGGGCGCTTCGGGCCCGATTCTTTCGGTTCCTAGCCTCCCCCTCGGTGCGTCGGCTGCAGGGGCTCCTACGTCCGTTGTAGCCTCGAGGGTTGGACCTTCCCAGGATTCTGGGGGTCCGGCCTTTGATGCTATGAGGAGTGCCTTAGCCAAATCTTCTGTGGCTACTTCGACTTTTTCACCACCACCTTCCATGGATTTGGAAACTGGTGCTTCCGGAGTTCCCCTGTCTCACAGCGGAGCCCCTAGGCCTGAGGATACCCCCACTGGTGGTTCCCTTCTTCCTGGAGGTTCCTCCGACGCGCTTTCGGAGGAACCCCCAGAAAGAAATTGTGTAAGAGGAAACACGTTGACTCCCCTGATGAGTCTCTTACATCGGATACCGACCTCGATGATGCGGAAGGGTCCCCAAAGTCGTCCTCGGATGATGTCTCCTTCGCGGACATATTAGAAATCCTCAAACAACGAGGCGACTGGCAGTCCAAACCCCCTTCTTATGAGGAGTCGGTATTCCTCAAGGCCTTTGGTGCTCAGCCCTCCGCCTCCTGGGTGTCTCCACCCTTCGATGAGCTTCTGGATTTGATCTCTCGAAGGGTGTGGGAACACCCGGATTCTGTGGAACCGGTGCCTGCTCGCCCCAACAAGTTCCTTTCGGCCCCTCCAGACAAAGAATTTTATCCAAGGGCGTGGCAGTAGATGCTATGGTGGTGGCATCTGCTACCCAGCAAGATGTAGCAGAGGCTTCGACGTCCGTCCATCCTCCTAATAAAGAGTCTAGGAGTATGGATCGGCACGCAAGCGCATTCCTGACTTCAGCGGCCTTTACGTTAAGGTCACTGAATTATTTGGCACATTTTACTGGACTGCAGAGGGATCTGGTCAAGGAGCTGTCAGACTCCCTCTCGGGTAATTTACCTGAGCAGTTAGCCCAGTCGGTTGGCCAGTTATCTACCCTTTCTTCTTTATCTAACTCCTCCATGAGGCTCATATCGTATGCTGCTGAAGGAGCGAGTAGAGCCGGGCACAGGAGTTGCTTTAAGAAGACAAGCCTGGCTTCGCCTGTGTCACTTTGCGGAGGCTTTCAAGTCTTCCTTTGCCGACGCTCCCTTTGATGGGTCCTCATTGTTTGGACCCAAGGTAAAGGACACCTTGATTCGCTGTGAGCAAGAGGGTAAGACTTTGGCTGCTGTCGGAGCCCGGTTTTCCACTCCCTTCAGGCCTTATCCCAAGGCTCAAGGGGTGGGAAGATGTGGTTTCAAAATCTCAGAAGCCTTACTCGCCACAGCAGAACGACTCCCTTCTAGAGGCAGAGGAAGGGGAAATTTTTCTGTAAGACGCCGTCCCAGAGGCGGCGGAGGCCCTCGCAACACTGGAGACTGCGAGTCCTTTTGTGGCTCTCCCTCCTTCCAACATCCCTGAAGGAGTGCCCGACTGTGCAGCTCCGGAGCCAGTCGGGGTCGCTGGAGCACCTAGAAGCCTGGAGACAGATTACTCAGGACCAATGGGTGCTTCGAATAATTGCCGGAGGATACACCATTCCCTTAGATCACCATCCCCCACCAACCCGAAGGATCCCGCACCCTCCACCCAGTCAGCGGGTTATAGCAGCCTACGAGGTGTCAAAACTGCTGCGAAAAGGAGTCATCCAACCTGTCCCCGCAGACCAAGCCGGATCAGGGACTTACTCAAGGTTCTTTTTGGTGCCAAAAAAGACCGGGACTGGAGACCCATCTTGGATCTCAGCAAATTCAACCGATTCGTAAAAAAGTCCAAATTTCGGATGGTCACCTTACAATCCATTCTTCCATTGTTGGAAGAAGGTGTTTGGATGTGCTCCATAGATCTCAAGGACGCTTACTACCACATATTAATAAACTGGGCGTCCAGAAGACACTTACGCTTCAGCCTGGGAGACAGTCATTTCCAGTTTCGAGCTCTGCCCTTTGGTCTCACTTCAGCCCCAGAGTGTTCACCAAATATTTGGCAGTAGTGACTGCTCACTTGAGGAGTTTAGGATTCCAGCTGTTTCCGCATCTAGACGACTGGCTCCTAACTGCCACCTCCAAGCATCTACTTTTAGAGAATCTAACAGCCACTATCAAATTGGGCAGTTCCTTAGGGATCACCTTCAATTGGTCAAAATCAGTGCTGCAGCCATCTCAGCGTATTCTGTTCATTGGAGCAGAAATAGATACAAGACAAATGCGGGTCTTCCTTCCTGCAGAAAGAATAGAGACTGTTCAAAATCAGGTCCGGACTCTACTCAAAAGACGTTGGGCCCCAGCAAGGATGGTGTTGCAACTACTAGGCTCCATGGCGGCCGCCATTCTCATGGTTCCCTTTGCAAGACTGCACATGAGGATTCTACAGTGGCTTTTGTCAGTTCAGTGGTCTTACCAGGATCTCCCTCTCAACCACCAAATACTGATTACAGACAAATGCAAACAGGACCTTCGTTGGTGGCTGGTAACCGCCAACCTCCATCCGGGTCAACCCTTTGTTCCCCCACTTCCCGTCGCCACGCTGACTACGGACGCCTCCCGGACAGGGTGGGGGGGGCATTGTCTGGGCAGGTCGGTTCAAGGCACGTGGCGCTCGGACGAGTCTGTTCTTCACATCAACGTTCTGGAGATGAGGGCAGTGCTATTAGCATTGCAAGCTTTACACGACCACCTTCCCCAAGCCGTGATTGCCATCCAGTCCGACAACATGTCGGTTGTCTGGTACTTGAACAAACAAGGAGGAACCAGGTCCTACCCTCTTTGCAGGGAGGCCATGAGAGTATGGGAGTGGGCGATTGCTACCAAACGCTACCTACTGGCAACACACATTCCGGGGAAGTCCAACGTGATAGCCGACAGGTTGAGCAGAACTATTCTCTCTCCTCACGAGTGGTCTCTAAACGACAAGATAGCCTCACAGATCTTCTCGAAGTGGGGAATCCCTTGTTTCGATCTTTTCGCGAGCCCCCTCAATGCGAAATGTCCAAATTTTTTCACCCTGACTCCTGCTGCGGGGGTGACACCCAAGGACGCTCTAGTCCACGATTGGCCCTCCGGCCTGCTGTATGCCTTCCCACCTATTCCCCTTCTTCCGAAGGTGATTCAGAAGGCGATTCGTCTAAACAGCAAGATGATATTAATCGCCCCGTTCTGGCCTCGGCAAACCTGGTTCCCCTTTTTACGCAAATATGCGTTAGACGGCCCTTGGTTCCTGGACCAGCTTCCGGACCTCTTGACTCATCAGTCGGGACGACTCCACCAGTCCCTCCCTGCACTCAGGCTAGCAGCCTGGTTACTCCTCTTCCAACCGTAGTGAGAAACCATTCCTTAGCCCCAGAAGTCATGCATATCTTATCCTCGGCTCACAAGGCTTCTACCAAGAAAATATATACTGATAAGTGGAAGAGGTTTGCCATCTGGGCCCAATCCCGGGGAGTGGATCCAGTGACAGCTTCCGTGTCAGAGGTGCTAAAGTTTTAGCCACTCTATTTAACCAAGGGTCTTCGGTGTCCACCATTAAAGTACAATTGGCAGCTATCTCTAACTTTCATGAATGTATTAATCCTTCCTTAATGAACAACAAGTTATGTAAGGCTTTCATTAAAGGAGCTTGGCTGTTACGTCCCCCTACTATTCATCCGGCACCGCCATGGGACCTTAACGTAGTGCTAGGGCTTTGACTTCGCCCCTTGAGCCAGCAGCTACCTGTGAATTAAAATTCCTTTCTTGGAAAACTGCCCTCTTGGTCGCCATTACTTCAGCTAGAAGAGTTTCAGAGCTCCAGGCCTTGTGTATTAACCCACCATACTTGGTTTTTCACAAAGACAGAGTGTCCTCAGACCAAATCCATCCTTTGTCCCAAAGGTTTGCTCTAATTGGCTCTTCGACAGTCACTAGAACTTCCTGTCTTCTTTCCCAAATTTTCAGATAGGTCTGAATACGTCTTTCACTGCTTGGACGTCCATAGACAATTACGTTTTTATTTGGATAGGACGCAAAAAACCAGAAAGTCAGACCAGCTTTTTCTGTCTTTCTCTGATAACAGATTAGGTAATGCGGTCACTAAAGTCACTATTGCTAAATGGATCAGGGACTGCATTACTCATATTTATACATCTTCGAATAGGAAACTCATAGCTCCGATTTAAAGCTCATTCCACTAGAGCTATGGCTACCTCAGCAGCATTTCATTCTAAACTTTCTATTGATGACATTTGTGCGGCTGCCACGTGGACCTCCTCACATACTTTCATTTCTCACTACAAATTGGATGTGGCATCCAGGGGTCGAGCTTCCTTCGGTTCCACAGTTCTCAGGAGTGTTTTCCAGTGAGCCTCCCAGGAATAAGGTGCTAGGGACGCTGTCCCATATGTATTGAATGTAGGCGAGATAGGATCACATTACATCTTTTAGTTATGTACTTACCATAACTTTAGATGTATGGGATCCATCTCTACATTCCTATAACCCACCCGCCATCCCCTGCCTCAGATCAGGAGAGACCGGTCGAGTCTAAATCCAATTTTTCCTCTCTTGAAAGACCTGAGTATGTTATTCTAATGGTATGTCTCTGTGTCTATGAGTGCGGACAAACAAGATCTGGGGAACTAGTGGTGGTGCATCCTGGGATATAGAATAGCTCAGCCAATAAGAGACTACGCTCTATTGTATTCGGTGCCGAGTCGGAGCCGAGGATCGGCTCCGAACCCATATGTATTGAATGTAGGCGAGATGGATCCCATACATCTAAAGTTATGGTAAGTACATAACTAAAAGTTTTACCTGTTTAAAAAGTTAAGGTTTAGTGGAGAGTTGCTATTTTTAAAACAGCAAGATGGATTGAAAGGGGTGGTCACTTTTGTATTTTGGTACTATGAAATACTGTAGGATGGCCAATAAATTTAAATAATTGAAGGGGTGGGATTTCAAAAATGATGATTTTGTGATTACTCACATAAGCCAGTGAAAGTAGAGAGAAATGAGATATATGGTCAGATTAACATAAGAGGCGGGCAACTAGAAAGACAGTGGTATTTAACAAGACAACTTAAATGGGTGGGTGGGAGGGACGGGAAAAACAATTCTGCCTGACTCAGAACAGAGAGAGCTGTGGTCTGAAGGATGTTTTTGATACTGCCTGCAATACACCTGAAAGGCAACATGTAGCCCTTAAGAAGGCCAACAGACTTCATAGACTTTATAAGGTTCCCCAGTTTCACAAATATTTGTTTCCTCATCCCATATCTAAACCTGCAGCTAGTTCTGTGTCAAGTCCTACTGCAACAAAAATGTAATTTATGTTAATCCTGTTCCCCTCAATTACAATTTGGAAAGCTTTTGCTAGTTTGGGAAGAGGATTTATTATTCTGCCACTTAAGGCTTTAGAATTTTAAATTGTTAGGCTCACATGCTAAGATATATGTTGGCTTTTTTTGACAATATTGCAGCCAGTTTTTCCTCTTTAAAACATCAAGTCCTCTTTGAATTATTTAACTGATTCTGTTTCTCAGTTAACTAAACAATATTTAAGGTGTTCTTAGGACTGTGCTGACTGTGTCCAGGGCAGTAGCTTCTGCTTCTGCCGTGGGATGGTTTGCCTGGATGTATACACAGGCATTTTCTGAAGATGTTAAGTCTAACATTTTAAATTCTCCTTTGAGTAAAGAGATTTTGTTTGAGTATCTGAGTAGCAGAAGAACCAGTTGGATGAATGAGGAAGTGTTTCCGGGAGTCACACAGATTTGTCAGCCCCTCTTCAAATTTGCTAAAACCTTTGTTGCAAACTCAGGTTCCTTTTACAAAAAGCAAAATAAACAGTCTAAACAGGCCTCTAAAAAGCAGCTATACAAGAATAAGTGGCAAGAAGGTTCCAAGAACTAGCAACTTTCCAGGAAAAGTTCACTGCAGTGGTATCTGTGTTTTCCTGTGTTCTTCCAGGAAAAGGCACAGGTCAATAATACAAAATGACTGTTGCGACATTGCTCTTTTTCCCACCTTTCTGCCCTACCACTTCTTTAAACATGTCCTAAACCTGGTTCTTCACCCTCCTGTTTGGCATTGAGTTATTTCAGATAAATGGGTACAAAAGTTCATGTGGGTTACAGATGGGTTCAAAAGTTCATGTGGGTTACAGATTGGAGTGGGAAAGCTTCTCTCCTTTTCAGGTGATTCCACACATCTTCCAAATCGTACTTTTCTCCCACTCATAGACCAAATGCGTTTTATTGGGGGGGGGGGGGGGTTATGGAAGCATTTTCCATATACCTGTGGGGGAAAACATTTTACTTGAGAATGTTCTGGTGACATAGAAGGACCTGGCTTGGAGATCAGTTTCTGGTGCCAAAGAAGGACCTCTCTTGGAGACCAGTCTGGACTCTTCTGTTGTCAAACTGTTTGTGAAAATTCCAAAGTTCAAAATATCGACCCTACAAACTTTACTTCTCATTCTTTTTGCAAGATGGTTGGTAACTCTGGACTTAAAAGACGCTTATTACCACATCCTTTTGCCACACATTTCAGAAGCTTTTAAGTTTTTTTTTCACAGTCATTTCTCTGCATTATTCTTTTTGAACACCCCTGGAACAGTAGATAACCCAAAGTGACTAGCTCCTGTGATAGCCCATCTCAGACTGCAGGTTATTCACATTTTCTTAATTAATGTGGGTAATCTAGGATTCCAGGTCACCATTCAAAAAAATGAAAAACCTTACTGATTCCTTCCCATGAGCTAGTGTTCCTAAGCTTCCTTCTGGATACTTCAGTGATAGAGGCATTCCTTCCCTAGGAAAACCTAGACCTGTTCCCGAGTTTCTCCATTCAGTCTCTAATTTCAGCAGCAGAATAAGTACATGAAGATATTAGAGTTGATGGTTTCTATGATTCTTGTGATTTGCTTTGCCAGATAAAATATGAGAAAAATTCATTTTTTTCTTGGAAACAGTATAGTCCCAATATCTTCATCCCTTGACATTCAAGATTCCATTGTTGGCTTTGTGAACACAAAGAGTTGCTGTTGTGGAGAGATCAGATATTCTTGAATCCAGACCTCCTTTTTTTTTTCTTGCCTATCCATTCACAGTCCATAACAACAGATGCACTGGATTTTGCACAGGGAGCTGTGCATGTGGTGGTAAAAGTGCAGGGTCTATGGATCATACAAGACAGGCCAACACAAATCCATATTAATGTTATCTGTCAATCATGTTCTAAATTCAATGCATCATCTGTGATCTCCATGGCCACTTCATGTCATCACAGACACCAACACAGTAATGTGGTAAGTTATACAAGGGGTACCAGATCTTAAACTCTGTGCGGGCTCACTATGGTAGCTTGGGAGGTAGCATGTCAACACAGTCTAACTAGCCAAGCTTTTTGCATTCCATCGGAGTAAAATGTTATAGTGGCAGACAAGTTGATCAGGACCACAATAGACCCTCACAAATAGAAATAAAGAGGGGTTTTCACGAATTTGTCCAGTTGTAGATCTGTTTGCCTTCTTTCACAGCAGACAACTTAGGAAATTCTGCTCCAGAATTCCTTGCCAGCTGGCCCTTAACAGATGCTTTTTCATTCCTTTGGACGAGTCTGTTCTGTGTGCTTTTCCACCCTTTCCACTGATATCCAGGGTCATTCTGAAGATGCAGAAGGACTATCCAGAAATCATTGTGGTGACTTGACTCCCTTCTTGCCCAGGCAACAGTTGTTCTCCTTTCTTCTGGAATTGGCCAAGGGTAATTTCCAAAAGCTTCCTCGCACAATGGATCTTCTCACACAAGACAGGGGCTTGCGATATATCCTAAATGCAGACTATAATGGACTGCATGGATGATTCACTTCTGATACCTTTTAGGGACCTCTGTTTCTGAGAATGTGCTGCAGGTGTTAAAGGAGCCAATGAAACCTCCTAATCTTATTTGCTAGTTGTTGCTGCAGTAAGAACCAGGGCCCATTCAGGGTTTCTCTACCTTTTGGTTTTCAATGTTTGTGTGAGTTAGTATCCTCTGGCCTTTCATATTCCTCTGTCAAGGTTAATCTCTCAGCTAGTTCAGCATGTCTGCCATGGATCCTATCCTTTCATCACAGTTTTTGGTCAAGCTATTATTGAAAGGGGTGTTACAGATGTATCCACTTAGAAAACATGTGGCACCTACCTGGGACATTAATGTGATCTCCTCTTGAACCCTCTCATCAGGCCGATTTTATAAATCGTGTAGTTCATCTTTTAGAAAACAGTACTACTGATTGGTCCCAATATCTGCAAGAATAATATCTGGACTTCAAGCTACTATGGTGATTCATCCCTGTGTGGTGTTTTATAAAGAATAGGTTTTATTTGAGAATGAATCCCTCATTTATGCCTAAAATGGTTTCAAGGTTTACAGTAAACCAAGCCATCCAAACATAACAAATAGGGAGAAAAGATTTGTCATAATCTGAACATGCATAGGTTGCTCAGATATTATCTTGACAGAATGAAACCGGTCAGGAAAGCTGAACAATTGCTTATTTCCTATGAAGGTAAGCAAAAAGGGCGACCTGTGTCAAAACAGACCATTTACAGATGATTGTCCCTTGCTATTTTCTTTTGTTATTGTTATAAGGACTTTTCCAGGTAGGGTAAAGGCTCATGCGATTTGGGTCTTGGCTGCTGCTATGCCTTTTTGGAAAGGAGTGTGCTCTAGAAGCACTTTAGAGGCAGCTACGTGGTCCTTTGTACATACTTTCACAAAGCATTACAGACTAGATTCCTTTTCCAGGCTTAGAACTGTCTTTGCTAGTACCATTCTCCAGAAGTTCCTGACCCCAATTCCCCCCCCCCCCAAACCTTATAAGCTACAGTATTCTACCTATATAGCCAAGGCTACATCAGATCAGATGATGAACATAGTGCAGTCATGAAAGTAAACTTACTGTAACAGTAGATGTTCAGGTGATCACTGCTGCAGTAGCTACCCTGTCCCTCATTCCCCCGTTTCGTGTTATGTTTATACCAGGGTAAGGATTTGTGTGTGTGTGTGTATATAAACACACACACACACACACACACACACACACACACACACACACACACACACACACACACACACCCGTTTACCTTTATCAGGACAGTAACCGCCTCCTTTCAGTTGGCAAGAAAGTTCTGAAGCTTTTGGCACACAGGCTTCTGGTTTTCGCCATTTGGGAGTTCATAAAAACAGCAGATGGGGAACATGTGGAAGGAACCCAAGGCTTTGGAAGACTGGACAGCTGTTGCATCTTTGGCAGAATATAACTCGTATAGCCAAGTCTATTCCAGCAATAATCGCTTGAGCGTCTGTTGTTGTGCTAAGTCTGTTTACACAACTACACTTTTTGTATAACCAGTATGAAACTGAAGAAGACATTTAATAATGTGAATTTTATAAATTCCAGCAGCTTTGGGTAATTGACTGGTTTACATTTTGTGTCTTTGAAAATATAAATTGATTAATATTGTGCATTAATAACCATTGCTGTAGTTCTGTGATGAATTTATTAACTGAATTATTATCCACTGAAAGAATTAATCATCTTTTGAAGGAATTGTCGATGGTTTCAAGAAATTAAGCTAACAAGATGATCCTTTTTTGTTCTGTTATTTTATTGCATTAGATCATTTTATAAACCTTGATGGTAGATGCAAGAAAAATGGAATACACTGAATGTAAAAGTTTTATTTGCAGTAGTGTTAAATGTATTTTATATACCATTTATATATTTTGAATTGTTTGGAGTATACAGATGCATGTACATGTTGTTTGTCTTTTCGGCTTTTCCCGGTTAGGGGTCGCCACAGCAGAACTCCGGTCCGCTAATGATTGGCAGTAGATTTTTATGGTGTCGAGTTGCCAGCCCGATGCCCAACCTTCAGCGAAGACGCACCCATTCACGCATGTCTTTCTGAGGCTACTCGACCGCGGGGAGGACATGCTGACTCCACACAGAAGGCACTCCAGCCGAGAATCTAACAGGAGAACCTCTTGCTGTGAGGCAACAACGCTACCACTGTACCACCGCGGCTACTACACAGATGCATGTACATGTAATTGATAAATATCAGTAGTTTGTGTGTAATACTTAAAGCAGCTAGATTTGAGATTTTAAATAAGCATAATTGTTTTTTGTATTTCCATTTTGTAGTATAATTGCATCTGTCCAGTTTATTATAATTTTGTGTTGACTCTACAGTGTAAGATTCCATATCGGGAAGTCCTGTTCCCATGTTTTCTCATTACTTAATATGGTGCTGCAAAGCAGTTCTGTGTTTGTTTGGATGGCAGCAAAACGTTATAAGCCATTTTTTTGTGAGTTTTGGCTGGCATTAATGAAGTAGTTTGAATAATGCATTAAACCTTTGACAATGGTGTCATAAAATCTTGTTTCATATGTGTAGAAAAATGTATTCCAAGGAGAGGTTATGTCCATTAATTCTTTAATAATAATGCAGTTAATAATTAGATTTTGTAATGTCAATCTTGTTTCATTGTTTTGCATTCCCAGTTATATTTCAGTGTGTGTGTGTGTGTGTGTGTGTGTGTGTGTGTGTGTGTGTGTGTGTGTGTGTGTGTGTGTATGTATGTATATATATATATATATATATATATATATATATATATATATATATATATCTATATATATATATAATATAATATATATATATATCTATAGGGAACCACTACTAAATCCCAAAAACCCAAACTACCAACACCCAAAATCCCGAGACCAAATACCCGAAACACAAAAATACCGAAACATCAAAACCGCGAAATTCAAACTACCGAAAACTACACTCAACATATACCACATGCATACACATACACACACCTTCCCCCAGAACACAAAACTAAACTGCCCCTGCACCCACCCCCTAGTTAAATGTTCTAACTTCAAGGTCGCATTACATACACAAACACAGGAAACACCACCACACACCTACATTCCCCTCGCGCACGCACACACACACACACACACACACACACACACACACACACACACATCACAGTCACAACACACACTTGCACATTAAATCCCTAACCAACATATTTCATCATAGATACTTACCTGACCTTCTACCATATCACAACACCAGAAGTGCGAATGTCAAATTCCCGATCAGGATTTTGAAATTCGCGCTTCTGGTCTTTTGGTAATTAGGGGTTTTAGCTATATAGTCTCGAAAGTTTGAAATTCGGTATATATATATATATATATATATATATATAATTCCTGATAAGCTTTATGGTTTTGTTAAACATGCACTTATTTTATTTTTATTTTAAAAGTATTTTAAATGTATCCAATGTCTGATTTTATATATCTGACTGAGTTTGCCAAAAGTTCCACAGCTAATGCAAATTAAAAAAAAAGCTATATATTAAAACTTTGCTTTATACTGCTAGCAATTTTATGGCTTATCTATCAATTTTAATGTAACCAATTGTGTTACTGTATAACCTACTTAGTAACTGGATAAGAATCTGTAAAGTATGCACTTCATGTAATTTGAACAGCAAATATTTCCAATTTATTAAATTAAAATGTTTTTTTCTAAGTAAAGTAATTAGTCATAGACCTCTCTTATTCTTTGTTTGATCAGTTATTGTAATAACATTTAAATAATTAGCTTGCCTTTTTTTTTTTTTTTTTTTTTTTTTTTTTTTGTATAACCCGGGTTGTTTTACTCTGTCAAAATTGACATAAACTTATATAGCCTGTATTTAAAAGTGATATTGGGCTATAGGAATTATGTAAACTTGGATTTTTGACTTGTTTCAAAAGCAGGCTTGTTCAACTTATATTACCAAGAAGGATAATTACTTTTTCATTCTGAACTTTTATAAACATGTTCTAAATAACTATATATGATTTTTTTAGTGAATAATCTAAGCAGTTACTCTATTTGTACTTGGTATTGTCTTACCTTTTATTTTTTCTTTCTTGTTTAGATATATTTTTTAATAGTATTTTAAAAAAGCAGCCAATATGTTGATTATATCTTATATCCTCGTACTTAGATTTTATTTGATTTGATATAGTCAATGTTCTTTACTTGATTTGATATAGTCAGTGTTTTTTTTACATATTAACTAGTCAGTGGAAATATTTTTGATGACATCCCATACTGTTTCAGTTTTACTTTTTCTAAAGTTGTTGCAACATTGACTTTAAACAAAAATGTGCATTAACTTTTAAGTTTTAACCATATCCATGAAAAGTCACTTTTCTGAACTTCTGATCATTTTTTTAGTTGAATTTTTTTATTTATCCTATTATTTTGTTTTATGCTTATCTTTGTATTCTATCAAGTAATTATGATTTTAATGAGTCTCTTAGTGTCATATTGGATACTTTCCAATTGTTGATAAACTGGACATAATCCTTTTTTTGATATGGCACTCTTTGAATTTTTTTAGTTTTGCCACATAGTGTAGAATTTTCTTAAATATTACTAGTCAGTTTCTACTTGTATATGGCATAAAGGGGAGAACATTATGATATGATTTGACAATGGACAGATTACTTTAATAGAATCCATTTTCAAGTAGAAATATCAAATGTGAAGTTGTTCAATCTCGCCATTCATTCTTCACTGATGGGTTCGGAGCCGATCCCTCAGCTCCGACACAGCTGTTAGCAAAGCTCAAGGTTTACCAGTAGCTCAAGACCAAGCCCCTTATCCCATGATGCACTGCTGAAATTACCCCAGATCTAGTTTGCCACAGCACGGATCTCAGTGGTTCCAGTTTGCTCGAGCCTTCTTTTGAGAAAAAAATCGCTTTTTGCAAGTTGTTTCTTATCTTTTCTTCTAATATTTACTTAGATAGCATTTATATAGCTTCTGTAGCCCTTTCTGCTTCACCTTTCCCTTGGTGATTTTACTATTTTCTATAGTTGTAGTGGCCTGGTGTTGGCCCTAGTTATTGAGAGAGTGCGTTGTTCTACTTGTACTTAGTGTGTCTCTTTTACCTGTAATAGTTAATTGCATTAATAGTCTGTATATTTAGTGTGTATTTAGATAGTTATTTACATAGTTTAGCCCTGTTTTTTTCTCCTGGCATAGTTTAAAGTCTTTTATAACTTAGGCTGGTTTACTTGAGCCTAGTTTTCAGGCTGTATTTAGGCTTGTGTGGGTTGTGTTTAGAATTAAGCATAACGTTTTTTCTAACATATCTGAGCAAAAAGACAAATGCCCCAAGTCTGGATTTAAGAAATGTCCATACTGTGGGTAGAAGATGTCTCTCACTGATGGGCATGCTCAGTGCGTGTATTGTTTAGATGCGGTGCACTTGCAGGAGTCCTGCAGCATTTGCCATTCCTTTTCTGCAAGGGTTCTTTTGGAGAGGAAAAGTAAGCTTGTGGATAGGGGTTTGCTTAAGCATCCTTTTGTTGAAGCCATGAGTGACCAGGATGGAACCAGCAACTCCTCTAAATCATCTAAATCCTCTGCAGATTCCAAAGCATCCAAAGAATCGATAAAGTCTAAGAAACTAGAGGATCCCAGGACTTCGGCTCCACAGCTTTCGGAGCCGAGTCTCTCTCCATTTCAGAGCTGGCCCACGGTTCTGGAGCCGGTCTCTGATAGACCTGTATCTCCACTCCTCTAGGTCTTCTGTCAGCCTATCGGATTTGGATATGGACCGATTGGTGCAGAAGCTCTTACGGGCACCAGGGCTTGCTAAATTGTTGTTGGCTCCGACCTGAGCGTCGGAACCAAAAACCACCACCCCGGACTTGACTGCTCCTCCTCCGAGCCATACTGGATCTTCGGAGCTGGAGGGTGCCGACCTGCTGATCGTAGAGCCTTTGGAGCAGAGACCTGCTCCAGTGTCATCGGTTCCATCTACTCTGATGTCCTTGGCGCCGACCGGGGACTCTAGGGGCTGACACTCTTCTGTCAGGTCTGGGGAGGATAGTCGCACCGACCTGTCAGTGCTGACTTCCTCTCGGGGCCTCTGCTCAGATGAGCTCGGCTCCTACCTTGGGCTCGGAGCCCACGACCTCAGTGCAGGAGGGGCTGGTGCTTCCTTCGGGTCCGTTGACTCCTTATCGGAGCCGTGATGCTTTCGAATCCATGAGGAGAGCCATGTCCCCAAAGACAACCTCAACACCAGGTCTGGCCTCTTCTTCCCCCAAAGCTCCTTTGTCCACTTCTGCCTCAATTGTCCAGGCCAAACATCGAGACTCTGAGCCTCAGATAGCCCCACAGGGCGCCCTTTGCTCTTCCGAGACCTCCCCAGAGGCTCCCACTGAGGAGGTTGCCAGGAAGAGATTGTGTAAGAGGAGACACATGGACTCCCCACAGGAGTCCTTGACATCTGACACTGACTTGGATGAGTCAGAATGGTCCCCATGATACCCCTCTAAAGATATCTCCTTTGCAGAGATACTGGAGATCCTTAGGCAGAGGGGTGATTGGCAGTCCAAAAGCCGTACTGAGGACGAGTCAATTCTCCTGAAGGCTTTCGGGTCTCCGTACTGAGGACGAGTCAATTCTCCTGAAGGCTTTCGGGTCTTAACTTTCCACCTCTTTGGTGTCTCATCCCTTCGATGAGCTCATGCAGCTAGTCTCTCAGAGGGCGTGGGAGTCGCCAGAGTCCATGGAACCTGTCCCTCTGAGGCCTAATAAGATTATTTCTGTCCCGTGGATAAAGCCTTCTTGACCAAGGGAGTCTGTGTTGATGCCATGGTGGTGGCCGCGGCCACCAAGAAGGAAATGTCTGAGACTTCCTCGTCGATCCATCCTCCTAACAGAGAGTTCAGGATCATGGATCGATATGGAAAATGCATGTTTAGTTCAGCGACTTTTACACTCTGATCCCTGAACTATTTGACCCATTTCACCAGACTGCAAAGAGATCTCCTTAAGGAGTTGGGAGATGCTGTTCAGGGTGCTGTAGCTGGAGGGGCTTCCAACAAAGTTGCCGTCCAGCTTGCTACCCTAAATTCCATTGTGAACTTGTCCATGCGGCTCATATAGGCAGCCGATGGGACGAGTAGGGCAGCGGGTACAGTACTTGCTCTACGAAGACATTCCTGGATGCGCTTGTGTTCCTTTGCGGAGCCCTTTAAGTCTTCATTCATCAACACCCCTTTTGATGGCTCATCTCTTTTGGCCCAAAGTGAAGGAAACTCTCACCAGGTGTGAGCAGGAGGGAAAGACTCTGTCTGCCGACGGAGTCCGCTTTTCCACCCCTACGCGGCTTTACCCCAAAGGCCAGAGGGGTGGGAAGATGTGGTTTCGAAAAGCCCAAGGAGCCTTTCAGGACACATGTGGTGAACCCCCCCTCTAGGGGCAGAGGAGGGGGTAATAATGGAAGACGCCGCCCTCGCGGCAGAGGTGGTCCGCCGCACCAGGGTGACAGAGATCACTTCTTGGGTCAGCCCTATCAGCGCTCCTGAAGGGAGGCCCGACTGTCTTGCTCTGGAGGCAGTCGGGGGTCACTTATCCTTGTAGCCAGATGCCTGGCGAGATATAATGACAACTGGGTATAAAGTATTATTTCCAGAGGGTATTTCATACCGTTCTCCTCTCCACCCACACCCCCAAGGAGAATCCTGGACGTTCCACCCAGTTACAGGGAACAAGCAACTATAGAGGTCCGCAAGTTGCTAGAAAAAAAAAAAAGTCATCCAGCCAGTCCCAGCAGACCAGATAGGATACGGAACTTGCTCAAGATTCTTTTTGGTTCCACAGAAAACCGGGGACTGAAGACCTATTTTGGACCTCCGCAGACTCAACCAATTTGTCAAGAAAGAGAAGTTCCGGATGGTCATGCTAAAGTCGATACTTCCCTTCTTGGAGAGAGACCATTGGATGCTCAATAGATCTCAAGGATGCGTACTACCACATAAAAATGGCCAGGCCATCCAGAGATCATCTGCGTTTCTGGCTGGGAGCCAGTCATTATCAATTTCGGGATCTGCCCTTTGGTCTCACTACAGCCCCCACAGTGTTCACCAAATGCATGGCAGTGGTCACAGCTCACCTGAGGCATCTAGGATTCCAGGTGTTTCCTTACCTTGATGATTCGCTCCTTACCTCCACCACCAGGCATCAACTAATTCAGGCAAGAGAATACACTCTGACACTCTGCAATCACTTGGGCATTACGATCAATTCAGAAAAGTCTGCCTTATCGCCATCGTAGCATATCATCTTTATAGGGGCAGAGTTAGACACTTCAACCACCACTCTGCGACTACCAATTGAGAGAGTCTTTCTTCTTCACCAGCAGGTCAGCTCTTTAACATCGAAGGACAGAGCACCAGCCGCAGAAGTTTTAAAAGTCTTTGGTTTGATGGCTGCAATAATTTTGGTCATACCATTAGCAAGGATGCATGTGTGGATTCTTCAATGGCTGCTGTTCACTCAATGGTCTTATCAGGAACTTCCAATGAATCACATGATTTTAATTACGAATTCTTGCAAGAGAGATCTCCAGTGGTGGTTGACGTCTCTTCATGTAACCATAGGATGCCCCTTTGTACTACCCCCTCCAGTAGCCACTGTGACCACGGACGCTTCCCTGATAGGGTGGGGGGGCATTTTCAGGGAAAGACTCCCCAAGGCACATGGACGGATCAAGAGTCACATCTGCATATCATTGTCCTGGGGATGAGAGCAGTACGTCTAGTGTTGCGGTACTTCCAGGACTGTCTTCCTCTAGGGAAGATTGCGATTCAGACAGACAATATGTCAGTAGTCTGGTACTTGAACAAGCAAGGTGGGACAAAGTCTTACCCCATTTGCCGAGAAGCCCTCAGAGTTCGGCAGTGGGCTGTTTCCTCCCAGCGCTTTATGTTGGCAACGCACATCCCAAGGAGATTCAGCGTGATAGCAGACAAACTGAGCATGGCAATCTTGTTGCCTCACGAGTGGTTCCTCAAGCAAGAGATTGCGGACAGGATTTTCCACAAATGGGGCCAGCCCTGCTGCGATCTGTTTGCCAGTCACCTCAACACAAAATGCAGAAGCCACTTTGCCCTGACTCCCTCTCCGGGAGACCACCCGAGAGATGCAGTCATACACGATTGGCCCCCGGGTCTCCTCTATGCATTTCCACCAATCCCGCTAATATCCAGGCTTCTACAGAAGGCTATGTCGCTGGGGAGGACCATCATTCTTATAGCCCTTCATTGGCCACGGCAGATTTGTTTCCTATTTCTTCATTATCATCTATTGGAGGATTCATGGATTCTGGACCCAGTTCCAGACCTTCTGACACATCCATTGGGGGACCTCCATCTTTCATTGCAGTCACTGAAGCTCACAGCTTGGCTGCTCCAGATCCCCTCATAGCCAGGCTTCATGATCTTTCTGATGAGACAAGGCAGATCCTCTTCTCTTCCACTTACTAAGATATAATCTTCTGGTGGACGGCTTATGGGAAGGCATTTTCCATATTGGCTTCTAAGCAGAACATTGATCCTTATCAAGCCCCTTTGACGTCCATTTTAGAATTCTTAACCATGATTTTTAATAAAGGTGCTGCAGCTGCTACAGTTCGGGTCCAGTTGGCTGCTATATCTAACTTTCATCTCTGAGTGGACGGGCTAAACATAATGGCCCACAAGTTTTCCAAGGCCTTTCTCAAAGGAACCTTTCACATGAGGCCTCCAGTGAAAACTCCTTATTCTTCTTGGAATCTAATCTTTATGCTGTCTCATATAATTCTTCCCCTGTTTGAACCAGCATCATCTTGTGATCTAAAATTTTTATCATGGAAAACCATATTCCTGGTGGCTATTACTTCTGCCCACAGAGTGTCAGAACTTCAAGCCTTATCTATCAGCCCTCCTTATTTGAATTTTCATGCTGATAGAGTATCTCTTAGGACAAACCCTCTTTTTTGCCCAAAGTTTGTTCGGAATCTAATATAAACCAAGTCATTGAGTTGCTAGTCTTCTTCCCCAACCATTCCAGTAAACTAGAGTACATGCTGCACAAACTTGACGTTCACAGACAGCTCGGATATTATTTGGACAGAACACATGATAGAAAATCGGACAAGCTCTTTGCGTCTTTCTCTGAAGCCAGCAAAGGTAGACCAGTGGCTAAAACAACGCTTTCTAAATGGCTATCTGATTGTATCACCTTCGTTTATTCGGCCATTAATATGCCCTTATTACACAAGATTAAAGCTCATTCTACCAGAGCAGTTTCTACGTCTTCTGCATTCCAAGCCAAATTGCCCCTTGATAACATTTGTGCTGCAACCACTTGGTCTAAACCTCATACCTTTATTGCTCATTACAAAGTCGATAAGGCCTCCAGGGACAGGGCTTCCTTTGAGTCTACGGTCCTGAAGAATGTACTCCCATGAGCCACCCGAGATTGAGGGTACTAGGGACACTACCCATAGGTTCATAGGTAGGTACTAGGCTAACAGCCCAAGGGCCTACTTAAGCCTAGCCAGCAAGGTTCCATGGCTTACGCCACCCAAGAAAGTTATTTTCCTGTGCCACTGTCGAGCAGAGACACAGAAGTTATCCCCGGGTGTATTTCTTATTTCCCATCCACTCATCAAGATTTTTCTTGAAGAGTGCTAATGAAGAACTTTGCTTGACATAGATGAGTAGCTTGTTCCAGAGTATAGGAAGTCTCTGGGACAGGAATCTATCCCTCCAGCATGTCCTGTTTATTGTGGTGACAAGGTTTAGGTCCCTAGAGCGTGTAGCTCGGAGGGATTGGGATTTCTTTAGGTGTAGCATGTCCAACTCTGGGTTTGACATAGCTTTATATGTTAGGCAGAGATCACCTCGGAGTAGGTGATATGCTACAGAGTAAAGCTGGAGTTTTTTGAGGCGGTCAGTGTAGGGCATTTGTTTGAGGCCAGTAATCCTCTTTGTGAGGTACTTCTGTGGCCTTCCCAGCTGCTGCAGATGTCTTGTGCGGTACATTCCAAAAGGGGCGTTGTACTCTATAATGGGTCTAATGAGTGAAGAATGAACGGCGAGATTGAACAACTTCACATTAAGAAGTTATGTACTCTCCATAACGTTCCATGTGAGTTGTTCCATCTCACCTTCATTCTTACGTCCCTCCCTCCATCCCCCACCTGGCTGATAGTTGACCTAGAGGCTGGTCTCATCCTTGTTATTCAGTCCTTCTTCCTCTCTTGGGAGAGTAGTTCTCTTACAGGGAAATGGCACATGCAGCAAACAAGATCTGAGGTAATTCCAGCAATGCATCATGGGATAAGGGGCTTGGTCTTGAGCTGCTGGTAAACCTTGAGCTTTGCTAATGGCCGTGTCGGAGCCGAGGGATCGGCTCCGAACCCGTCAGTGAAGAATGAAGGCGAGATGGAACAACTCACATGGAACGTTATGGTGAGTACATAACTTCTTATTTTGTCAGTCTATGACTGAGTGCCAAAACATAGGAATAATTAGTAAAAAAAAAATAACCTATTAAACAAAATAATGCACAATTTTTCAAAGCCTTTACAGAGGCTGATAAGTAAGATGTTTGTGCAAGAGTTGTCTTTACTTAGAATGCAGTTAAAGTTGCTCACAAACTCAATGTGTCATGTAAACTATTAGACAGCATGTCCAAGATTGTTTTTATTACTTTTGCTTCCAGTTCGGTAAATTGACTTAAACCCAACAAAACTAAAGTGCTTGTTAAAGGCACTGCAGTATTAGTAATAGCCCAAGCTGCAAAACAATACCATTGTATCAGCCTTGCAAGAGCACACTGGTTCTCTGGCTCTGAAAGTTCCGAATTCCTTGTAACTTTCATTTGCAAGCCTTCGAAACCAGAATTGTTTGTAGCAGCCCTTTAACCTTTTTACATTGCCTGCTACATATCTGCTACAGTTTTGCACCAGAAATGCTGCCATCTTAGTCAGACCTTATAAACACCCTAATCTACTTCTGAACATTGTCTTCTTATCCCAGGGCCAAAACCATTTTTTTTGGACGGACTATTACAGTCTATCCACTCCAGCCTATCTCTGGAAGAATTTTTGCAAAGTCTACTACATTGTCTTTCCAGCTGATCCTTTTGCTCTTGCTCCCATATAACCTTACAGGGTAAACATTTTGATTGGTAACTTGCTCAGATGATGGCTTATAATTCATGACTATTAGCTTCCCATCCCAATAGTGTCATTTTCTCTGTTAATGTAACTATCACAATCCCAAATCTTAATTTAACACGAACTGGAGATCAACTAAAAGCATAAACTCTTTATTGTTAAATACAAATCAGTAAACCGGTTAAGCGCTTTCATCTACAGCATGTAGACTTCATCAGAACACCAAATAAAATTATCAGCTGGGTTATATACTTACTTGCAACCAATCCAAATGAAAAATCAGTTAAACTTAAAAGCCTGATTTAAAGTGCATTTGTGTATTAAAAACATATGTTTACATAGTATGCTCCAACATTTAATATGTTAAAAACAATCGTAAAATGTAATCTCTCTTTCCCCTAATATCTTTCTTCCTGATGCTATAATAATGGTCATATATACAGTTCCTTAAGCACCTGTCTGTTTTCCCTTGTTACTACGTAGGGAAAACTGACAGGTGCTTAAGGAATCGTATACATGACCATTATTATAGCATTAGGAAGAAAGATACTAACAACGCACTATTTAGACATCTTGAAGGAAGCCCGAGTTGTGATGTATTTAAACTTGCTATATTAGAACAAGTTAAGGCTAACCCCAGGGGTGGAAATCTTAGGATCAAATTAGGGGAAAGAAAGATTAAATGGCAGATTCTTTTAAATGCAACTGCACACCCTGGTATTAACGACAATATTTGTATTAAGCCAGTACTTGAAGCTAAAATATAAATTGCGGAAAGGTTTTATTTATTTATTAATTCATCAATCTTGCATACAATTTTTTACACAGGTCTTAAAAACAATCGTAAAATACATATTCAATACCTAATATTTTTAAACATATTAAATGTTGAAGCACACTATATAAACATATGTTTTTAATACGCAAGTGCACTTTAAATCAGGCTTTTACGTTTAATTGATTTTACATTTGGCTTGGTTGCAATTAAGTATATAACCCAGCTGATAATTTTATTTGGCGTTCTGATGAAGTCTACATACTGTAGATGAAAGTGCTTAACCAGTTTACTGATTTGTATTTTTTTAACAATAAAGAGTTTATGCTTTTAGTCGGTCTCCAGTTCATGTTAAATTAAGATTTGGTATTCTGATACAGTTACAGCGAAAGTTTTGTTTTTGCGGCTTATTCTTGTTTTTTTTTTGCTGTACAAGTTTATTTATTTTATTCTCTACTAATGTTGTAAATACTGCATATATATTGCATCTAATACCTCGCACAACTAGAAACCGAAGCTTGAGCATATCCTAGTTTCCTGTATTTTCAACCCCCTCCCCTTTTTTACAGCACCTCAGTCACCTCAGTCACTTCCTGTATGTGCAACAGTCAACGGCAATCTTTTGCAGTGTATCCATGATGTTAATGCCTCAGTCTTATAACTTCAGATTTTGTTGGCATAATAATACTTGTTCTGTTTGTGCATCTATGTATGTTTTTCAATTTGTTTTCATAACTTTGTCCTGAAATGAAATCTTTCTTATGTAATTATTAATTTGTTTGCTCTGTATGAAGCCAGCTTGTGGCTGAAATGAGTCCATTGTGATCAATCAAATTTCAATAAACATCAAATATATGTATTACTGTAGCTATGTAATATGCACATGTGTGTAATATATAATGTCTGTGCATGTGTTTGCATATGTAAGTATACTGAAAAAAGAACTGAGAAAAGACGTGCTTGTTATGTATCTGTAGCTGCTATGATCAGGTATCATGGTGCTGCACACACACTATCCACCACGAAACAGCATCTGTGTCTGAAGATTTAAAAGCTACAGCACCCATGCACACCCACACGAACATACACTTTCTCACATATGCACTTAAAAAAACTGTGACTGAGTGTAATATCCAAAAGCTTTTAAATCTGTTCAGTGGTACACTTTGCCTTTGCCTGCTTTCTTTTTGGCACCATTCGTGGTATTACCCTCTCTTCTCCCCCTCCCCCCAAGTTGTAGTACATCAGGCCAGCTATAGCTCCTAAACTATGGTCATACGTATTTATTAATGTGGTCTCAAAATGGGTGCCAGAAATTCTTTGACATTAGTGTAGCCTTAAGACTTCATTGTCTAAGTGAAACTCTTAAATCTGTATGGATAATACAGATTATTGACCCACTCCTAGTATAATACCCATGTATTGCAAGCTTTTCAAAGAGACTGGGGGCAGAGCTGCTTAGGAAAAGATTGTTTTGACAAAATAAATGAGAGTTCACTTGGCTTTCCCTAATAAAACTATGTATTTTGTTTGCATTAACTTTTTTCAGGTTATAATATGCAAGGGATTGGTTTTTTTTTTTTTGTGTGTGTGTGTTTAATCTCACTGTGTTTCAGCTCTCATTGTGTTAAGTGAGCTTTCTGGTTCAAAAATATGTACGTATTTTAGTTATTTCTGTAGAAACACGTATACAAATTTTTAACCTGTGTTTGTATTCAGTTTGTATTGAACAGCTATCCTTTTACTTCCTGATTCCACATCATTTTGTTTTGCGTTCTGATGATGCAGTTGTGGGGAAACCAACACTTAAGTAGTTAGGGGTGTATTCTGTAATCTGTACTAGCTTTCAACAGAGTAAGATAGGGTAAAACAAACCAAAACTGCGAAATGTGGCTTGACCAAAAGCAGAATGAGGACAAAGATACAAAAATCAAACATGACAAAGACACAAAAATCAAGCTTTCAGCACAGTGTAAAAAGGAACGCAGTCAGACAACAACAAAATACAGTGTAATAACTCAGATGTCACACTGTACTATGTAGTTGCCTACCATGAGATTATATCTTTTTAGGAAGAAAGCTAGAGGTATGAGAATCCTATCAATGGCATTTTGGAATGAAAACTTTTGGAATAATCTGTGTATCTATAGAAATAAAGATGTGATGATGATACAATGAAGTTGATAATGTGAAAGATTTGATGACAGTGAAGACTATTAATAACTGGTGAGTATGATAATGCAATGACTGTGATTATGATGATGCAGATAGAGGTGACAGTGAAAAAGTGATAAAGATGACAATGAAAATGTGATGAAGATGCCATGACAGTGAGATGAAGATGAAGATACGATGAAAATGGCAATAATGAGTCATCTTCATCATTGCCATTCTGTTTGTCGTCATTATTGCATAATCTTCATAATTCCCCTTCATCTTAATCATGTCTTCATTTTCTCATATAGTGGCTTTATCATTGTTTGTCCTCATTTTCATTGCATCATCATTATTGTGCATTCATCATTGCATCTTCATTGCTTATCAAGATTGTCACTGGAATTTTCATCTTCATCACACCATCTTCACTACATCATTTTCACCTTAATTATCTTCATTAATTCTTCATCACTTTGTCATCATTATCTTCATCTTCACAGATTATTTCAGCAGTTTTTTTTCCAGCACTAATTCATTCAGTGTACAAAGCACACAAATGCACTTTACAGTAAGGCTACCATTGAGGCGCTTATTCCTGAAAGTGATAGGCGACTATTTTTTTACATCTTCATTCCATGATATGCGACTATCTATCTTTTTTTTTTCTTTTTTGTGTGTGTTAACTACACTTATGTCAAGCATGATACACTTTACTAAGTATCTTACCCGGTTCCATTTTGCTTCTGTTACCTTTATCTTCAAAATAACTGCATTTAGTTATTTATTGTCTGACAGACTATGTTGTATTTTGTGTCTTTATTTCTTGAACTCTGCTGCAGAATAGCAGCAACATGCCTACCCACATAAACTTTGTCCCCGCAATTGTATCTTCAAAAGGTGCCAACAGATGACGTTGGAATCTGGAAGTAATTGGACAGCTGTTTAGTATTCAGCAAATAAAAACACCTGTTTTATTAAACTTAATACATATAGTTACACCAATGTAAATAAAGTAATTAATCCTGAAAGTCCACTTTACACGAAGAGAGCACAATTGCAACAAAAAGAAAATGTGAAAAAATATGTCTTTGCACATGATCTTTATCTACAACATATGTTTGGTTTCGCACAGCCCTCCATCAGACAAGCTTAAAATAAGTCAGAGCTGTTAGCATTTCCAGGTCTTGCTTTTAGCACCACAAACAAAATTATTGCTTGAACTTACTTTGGGCAAAATGCAACATATGTACCATCCAACTTCAGGAACCATAATTTTTCAGTCAGAACCTCTGATGTGACCCACACTGAACTTCATGCTGAGGAACCAGCTTTCCAGTCATTAACCTTCCCAAGCTCCATCCTTTTATAAAATGTTGACAGACGGTCTGTTTTTCATTATTTTCACTAAGCTACCTAACTAGACTGTTGTGAGAATTTTGTACACAAATCCACTAGTTTTGGACCTATGCAGCCCATCAGCATTAATTTTAGCGGACAGGAAAGGTTGGCGGAATAGTGCACAGTAGCAAAATGTTTGTATTGCCCTCCTGTTACTTTTTCATCCATTACAGTGTGTCACAATTGGTTATCAGAAAGAAGTGTTTCCATGACATGTAGTACGAGTGACTAGAAGACCCACTTCACATCCAAAACTTTCCCGCTCTCTGGTTGAATGACTCCTTTCAGTATTGCCTAATTTTTGACTGACAGGGTACTCCATGCCATGAATGTCTTGGGGATAACACAGCTCCCAAATCTACCTCTGATGCAGCTGTATACAGGATAAATTTGAATCTGAGTTTAACTTTGATTCTGAATGTAATATTTTCAATTCTTGAAATGTTCTGTCTGCTTCAAGAGATTATTGTACATTATTAGTTTTTTTTTCCTTCTCTGAGATCTGTCAAAAGGACAGGCAGTGAGTGTATTTAGTTGTAAAATTGGGTACACATTTTCTGTAATCCTCGGTAAAGAAAAGTACTCACCACTCTTTTTAATTAATTAATTTATTTATTTTACATTTGTTGACCGGGCTAGTCAAACTGGATACATGTCCATTTTCAGTAGAGGCCCGGGGAGATAAGCTCCAAGACAGATAAATGAAAAACTTGGTAATCAATACACAAAATAAGACTAAATAAAATTTTTCATAGTAAACAAGCAGATTCCAGGTACAACAAGAGAAAAATAAAAGAAAAAGAAATGACTAAATAGCAGCATTCATTGTAAACCATGCATATCACAGGTTACAACATAAAACTCTGTGAGGACAAAAACAACTTACATATAGTGCAAGAATGCTTAAACTATACAATATGCAGGTATAATACATAAAAAGAAAGTCTAAGGTCAAAAGAGAAGACAGGTTAATTATATACAAATAAAAAAATAAAAAATATATTCTTCAGTAGGAAGTATTTACAGAGACTGGACACAGTGTAATTTAGGAGGAAATCTATATTTATGGTTGTTTTGGACCATTTCTAGCTCTTTTGAAGTTCTCTGTTTAAAATCCGCCTCTGGGCGTTTTTTTCTGGCTATACTACTCAGACAAGCTCCTCGTGGTCCTGCAGAGTGGTCCTAGCTACAGAGAACTCGGAAAAGCGACTACTTTCTGGATTTAAGTATCTTTGCTGTTTTTTTTACTTGAAATAGCTTTTCTAGCTTACCCTAAACAAGCTTAAACTGTTTTTTTTAGCTGTTTGCTGCATTATTTTAATATCTGCACTTAGTTACATTTTAGTCGAATTTGATCGAAAGTTTGTTTGTTTAACTGTTGAGGCTGCCCACTAAAGTGTGCTAGCCTGTGTTAACTGATTTATTACTGTTTCTGCATTTTCTTTGTGTTTCTATCTAAAAACAAAAAAAACAAAAAAATAATCCTTGGTTTTCCCGCCTCTCCTCGACTAGTTTAGACCAGTTTACAGGCATTGCTGTATTCTGGGCTGTGGTGTAGTTCCTGTGTTGTCCATTACCTTACTTGGATAGAAGGAAGTTTCTTTGCTCACCAGTGGGAGTGGGGAGCCTTGAGCAGCCTACCTGTCCCTGTAGGAAGTGACCTTAGCACAAGAGCTGTAGTAATTGGTTGTTTTGGACCATTTCTAGCTCTTTTGAAGTTCCCTGTTTTTAAAATCCGCCTCTGGGCGTTTTTTTCTGGCTATACTACTCAGACAAGCTCCTCGTGGTCCTGCAGAGTGGTCCTAGCTACAGAGAACTCAGAAAAGCGACTACTTTCTGGATTTAAGTATCTTTGCTGTTTTTTTACTTGAAATAGCTTCTCTAGCTTACCCTAAACAAGCTTAAACTGTTTTAGCTGTTTGCTGCATTATTTTAATATCTGCACTTAAAGTTACATTTTAATCGAATGTGATCGAAAGTTTGTTTGTTTGTTTAATTTAACTGTTGAGGCTGCCCACTAAAGTGTGCTAGCCTGTGTAACTGATTTATTACTGTTTCTGCATTTTCTGTGTGTTTCTATCTAAAAACAAAAAAAATAATCCTTGTTTTCCCGCCTCTCCTCGACTAGTTTAGACCAGTTTACAGGCATTGCTGTATTCTGGGCTGTGGTGTAGTTTCTGTGTTGTCCATTACCTTACTTGGATAGAAGGAAGTTTCTTTGCTCACCAGTGGGAGTGGGGAGCCTTGAGCAGCCTACCTGTCTCTGTAGGAAGTGACCTCAGCACAAGAGCTGTAGTAATTGGTTGTTTTGGACCATTTCTAGCTCTTTTGAAGTTCCCTGTTTAAAATCCGCATTTGCATGGCTTTGCGCGTTTGTGCACATAGCGGTTAAACTTCTTCTGGCTCTGCCAAGTCTGCTCTTCAAATTTTCCCTTAAGGAAGCTCTACTCTTAGTATAATCAGACTACTCGCTATATTATAAGCCTAGCACTTGTTCTCAAAATGTCTCTACTAAGTAAGCACTCTCGTACTAAGTAAGCACTACATCCACCTACCACCCCTGTGAATATCCACTTCCCTTAAAGGCACAGCACTCCCTTATACTGTTCTAGCATGTCGAGTGGTAGATTACTGGCGTCCTCTCCAGTTCAGCTGGTTAGTCTGGGTATCTTGAGACAATGCTACAATTGTCTCATGTACAAAGACAACCCTCTCCTCCTGCCAACAAACACAAATACATGTGAGAGATGCAACTATATAGCCAAACTGGAGGCTGAACTCTCTCAACTCAGGGCTGGCATGACCAGACAGGAGGAGATGGCAACCACACACACACAACAAACCCAGTCCCACATAGACCTACCACAACTGCAAACCAAACACATAAAAACACAAAGACATACTCGGAGGCTCTAATAAAAAACTTACCAAAACAACAGAGGCTCCCAAAGCAGACATCCAAAAATCCACCACCTCAAAACAAAACACATGCAACACATACTTCAATAAATCAGTGTGTCAGTCAATCACAGCCCTTAAGGCCAAACACCATGCCTGATACACTAGTAATAGGTGACTCTATAGTCAGACACACTGATGTCCCGCTTACCAGGCTGAACAAGGAGAGGGTGACTGTGAGCTGCCTATCGGGAGCTAGCATCCGCCACATAACACACGCACTCAGGTCACTCCAAAGCAAGTACAAATATGACTCCGTCATTGTCCATGCTGGCATGAATGACCTGAGACGTACCTCTCTGGACTACATGAAAAGAGACATAGAGGAGCTCTCTGATTATGTAGCCCAGGCTGGTATGACCCTGACCCTGAGCAGCATCTTGCCCTCACCAAGAATGATGCCACAATACAAAGACAAGATGATTAGCTTTAATAATTGGCTCAAGTACTGGTGTCATTCTAAGGGGATCCAATGTCTGTCTGCCTGGGATGACATGTTGGACAAGCCACGCTGCTTTGCAAGGGACGGCTTGCACCTGTCACCACTGGGCTTCCGGATATTGGCTAAGGCTCTTGCCACCCCCATAGTGCCTTTTTAGGCAAGGCTCAAAAGACAAACCCACATCCTTAGAAAACAAAAATGGAAAAAAACTAAGGGTAATGCTGCTCAACGCCAGAAGTCTAAATCTCAAGATGCAGGCACTCGATGCACTCCTCAGTATGGAGAACATCGACGTCTGTGCAGTAACTGAAACCTGGTTCAAGGCTCCTGAGCGCACCCCAGCGCTACCAGGCTATACCTCGTATCATGCTTTTCGGCCCCAAAACCCGGGCCGAGCCATAAAGGGAGGGGAGTGTCCATATTCATCAAGGACACCCACACCTCCAGGTTAGTAGCAACACATGAAGCATCGGAGACCATACAGGTGCAACTAACCATAGGCAAAACTGCTATACAACTGGTAGCATGTTACAGACCACCCTCCCAATCTCAGGAACCCCACTCAGCCTTCCTGAAGACATTGGAGGATATGAATGTATCACAAAATACCATCATACTGGGAGACTTCAACTACCCAAACATAGATTGGGTACATTATTCTAGCCCTAACACCCTAGCCCAAAGGTTCCTGGAATTCATAAATTCAAATGCACTGAAACAACTAGTCACCTCTCCCACTAGGGGAGATAATATACTAGACCTGATCATCACAAACATGGGGACAAAATGCTCCACACCGGAGGTATACCCCTCACTAGTGAGATCTGACCACAAACTAATCACCCTGGATATACATATCCCACCTCCACCCCCAGCACAAAAGACCACAGTGAAAAACTTCTCAAAAGCAGACTTCACTCTTCTTAAGAAACAAACAACAAGTGGATAAATTGCTGCAGCACAAAACGAAACAACCAAGCCAATGAAAAAACGTTTATTTCTCTAGCGCCTCGGCCACAGTAAGCCTTCAAGGAGTACTCTTCTTAAGACTGAGATGGTATCCTTTAAGCCCACTGGGCCAGTGGATACCACATCCCACAATGCCGAATCCTTCACAAATGCTTTCTATGGACATCTCCAAGAATGCATGGATCATGCAATCCCAAATAAATCCAAGTCCCTCTCCACCAAAGGCAAGCGTCCTGTCTGGTGGACCTCAGCCATTAACAAATTGTATAACAAAAGAAGGAGGCTACTGCACGACAGAGCAAAATCCCATAAAGGGAAGACATCTCTGATCAACACTAGCAGAAAACTACATTCTCTCATAAAAACATCCAAGGCCAACTTTGAGAGAAAAATCGCTAAGGACACCAAAGATAACCACAAAGCCTTCTTCAGCTATGTTAGAAACCTGGGCGGAAACCCTTAGATATGCTCAGAGTTAGTTCACAACAACAAAAAATGCACTGAACCCACAGATATTGCCAACATTCTGGCTGACAGGTTCAGTGCAAATTTCTCCCCTCCCTCACCCCCAAAAGAAGAAATACTTATCCCAGCTGAATGTAATCTCCCTGTCATCTCGGATGTCCAAGTGAGAGCTGCCCTCAACAAAGCTAAAAACACAGCATCAATGGGACCTGACTGTATCCCGGGTTGTGTGCTACGTGAACTCCAAGAGGAGCTAAACCCGCACATAAAAATGCTATTTAACCTTAGCCTTACTACAGGATATGTACCTGAACACTGGCGTACAGCAACAGTGGTCCCACTCCACAAAGGGGGTACCTCTACAGACCCTGGGAACTACCGCCCCATAAGCTTAAACAGCCTGGTCTGCAAAGCTATGGAAAGAATCATTATGGAACTCATAAACAGAGACATTGGGGACCTACAGGCACTTGACCCCACCCAGTTCGGCTTTGTAAAGGGCAGATCCTGCCTTTTGAACCTGGTTGACTTTTTTGAAACAGTCACTAGAGCCATTGATGAGGGCAAAGCAGTCCATACAGCCTACCTGGACTTGGCTAAGGCCTTCGACACAGTACCCTACTCAGGCATCATAGATAAGCTCAACAGCTTAAACGTAAACCCTTATGTCACTAGATGGGTTGCAAACTGGCTAAAGGACAGAACCCATAAAGTTAAAATCGCTGGAGCAATGTCAGACTCAAAGCCAGTCACAAGTGGTGTCCCACAGGGATCTGTCCTGGGACCCCTCTTGTTCGGCATTTATTTCTCAGATGTTAAAGCAAAGATGGGAGGGTTGTGGCTGACAAAGTTCGCAGATGACTGCAAACTTGGCGCCATAGTCGAAACACCAGCGGACACATACATCCTACAAAAAGGCCTCACAGAAACGGACAACTGGTGCCGGAGTCATGGCCTTAAACTAAATGCCAAAAAATGTATAGTCATCCCCTTTGGGAAAAACAAAGTACCCACAGATTATCACATAGACAGCAACCCACTGAGTACGGAAAAAGTAATCAGAGACCTAGGGACCCAAGTCGACAGCGACCTCTCATTTGACACCCACGTTGCCAAAGTGGTTAGAAAAACATTCTACCTTGCACACCTTATCATGAAGGGATTCACATCCAGATCCAAGGATGTCATTGTACCCGTATACTCCTCCCTCATCAGACCCATGATTGAGTACAATGCCCCATTTGTACCTCACCCGGCATTTGCAACAGCTGGAGAGACCACAAAAGTACCTCTCCAAGAGGATCAAGGTTCTCCAACATATCTTATTCTGCCAGACTAAAGAAACTCCAGCTCTATTCAGTAGTATACCGCCTGCTCAGAGGTGATCTCTGCCTGACGTACAAGGCCATGTCCAATCAGGAACTGATGGGACATGCTCCACGTCAAAAAATCCAAATCCATCAGGACCACGAGAGCTAAAGACTTAAACCTCGGCACAAGTATGAATAGGACATGCTGGTGGGATAGATTCATAACCCAGAGGCTTCCCATGCTCTGGAACAAGATCCCAGTTCATGTTAGGCAGAGCCCCTCACTGACTCTCTCTTCAAGAGAAATCTTGATGAGTGGATGGGAGATCGTAAGTTTACCCCAGGGGTCACATCTGTGTCACTACTAGACAGGGGCACAGTAAACTAATTCTATTATATAAGGGGACCTTCACTGTGTCACTACTAGACAGAGGCACAGTATTCTAAATCTGTTCTGTGCATTTTTGTACCATTTCATGGGGTGGCGAAAGCCACATCACTATGGCTAGGCTTACAAATGCCCCAGGGCAGATAGCCTAGTACTGAACTATGAAACTATGAAAATATAGGTAAAAGAATATGTACTAGTTTGAGTAGTCTGGGATAGGCAGAGCTCTGTTTAATCAGCTGGATAGATGCCTAGTCAGGTTTAGTACAGGGGCACAACCAGTGTGTTCTAAGGTAGAGTTTTAGTCTATTTTTGAAGAGTGATAGAGAAGGAAGAGAGGAAAGGTCACTGGGGAGAAGATTCCAGGTTTTTCCAACAGCATTAGAGAAGAGAGATTCACCAGCCTTGTTGTTAGGTTTAGAGGTATGTAGAAGATTTTTATGTGAGGAACGTAGTGATTTCAGATTAGTATATGGAGTGATGAGGGTAGATAGAATAGGAGTACTGGAAGGTTTATAAAGAGTTTTATGGGCAATGGTTAGTTGATGGAATTTAATCACGTTTTGTAGTTCAAGCCATCCAAGCTGCTTTATATTTATGCAATGGTGGGTTCTGTAAGGGTTTCCTGTTACAAATCTAGCGATGTTATTGTAGGAAGTTTCCAGTTTGCTGAGGTTATTTTTAATAATGGGGCATGGATAATTTTTTTTGGTCTTTATTTTTCTATTTGTGGTTTTACCACCACACTTCATAGAAGGTAGCCCAGATGTTTTGATTCCACCTTATCAATCTTTTAGCATTCACAGTCTAGCCTGCTTGTTTTATAGATTCTAAATCAGCATGCACTTCTAGTGAGCCCACCTTGTCATATTTGCATGTAGCAGCCTACTGTGAGTTGGGCTTGCTTTAGAACTCTATCCATTAATTTATGAATCTCTGAAAGATGCCTGGTGCACCATGTAAGCTAGAAGGCAGCACTGAAAGTATTAGATTTTGTAACATCTATTGGAACTAGTACTTTTGGGCCACTACAGTCACTTTGTGTCTTCTATCACTCCTAATTTAAGCACTGTTTGCATTTCTTTTCTTACCATTGTTTTTCTTACTCTAGTTCTCTATCGGTTCTCTGTCTAGCATTCACCCCAGAATGTTTTATCTGTCATGTTCTATCAGTGCAGGTTTCCCAGGCTTGTAAGAGAACACAATTTTTGTGGTTGATCTGATTTTTTCACTTAAGACACAGGCAAACATACATTTACATAAAAAAAGCAAACCATGTTAATGTGTTCACAGTTACAAACATTCTACATCACACATTCTTATGTACAATTATCATCAATTCAGCAATACATAACATGCTTAATTCCTGCCTTCCATTACACCTCACTCCTTCTCCAAAACATTATTCTGCATGTAGTGTTCCCACAATTTCTATTTTTGTAACAGGAAGGAATTATTCTGCATGTATTGTTCCTGCAATTTCCATTTTTTGAAACAGAAGGAATTGAGCACATTTCTGATATTCTTCTGATAGGAGCAATTGCCTGAAATCGACAGCTGCACCCACAAGCTTTAAGAACAATGTCCTTCGGCTTTTCCCAGTTAGGAGTCACCACAGTGGCCCACTGGTCTGCAGATTGATTGGCAGTGGAGTTTTTATGGTATAGAGTTTTCAGCCTGCCACCCAACCTTCACTGAAGGCACACGCGCGCACCTAGCTGCATGTCTTTAAAACTCATTCGACCGCAGGGAGGACATGCAGACTCTGCACAGAAAGTGATCCAGCTGAGAATCGAACCAGAGAACCTCTTGCTGTGAGGCGACAACTCTAACTGCTACACCACCGTGGCGGCACCCACAAACTTTAAATAACCTAAAATTTAGGTTATCCATGCTAAGGTGCAAGTTACAACCTGTGCTCAATTTTAAACTAATTGTGGTCTGTTCTTGTTTTATCTCAGATGGGAAAAACAGCTTACGTGCTTTCAGAAAAAAAAATAACATTTTGCCTTAAGAAAAAAGTGTACTTGCCATCTTTAAATAAAACTCAATTATACTATGTTCTAAGAAATGCATTACCAGAATAGCTATTTCTGTTTCACTTCCCGTAATTTAAAACTATATTTTTTTACTGAGCTGCTTGCACTTGTACCTGTACCTTGTTTCTCTTAATAAACCATGTCTAGGCTTGATGTGCTGCAGTCATCTTTAGTTATCTTGTTCCCATGGAAACATAAGAACATAATGTACTTCTCAGCTCACACTGAACATTTGTTTGCTGAAGGTAAAGTATTTTTTATACTGTGTTCTCTCATTTAAAAAAGTCATTAGATGAAGCCAAAGGCATTACTCTAGACCTCCATCTATACAAAAGTAAAAAAAAAAAAATTAGTCCTTCATATATTATAATTCATGCACTTTGATATCTCATACCACACCCCAAAAGCCCAAAATTACAGCCTGTTAACTTAAACATGCCCTTGTCCAGTTTATCTTCTCTTTTTACATTGTAATACCAACATTTCTTAAAACCAAAAAAAGAAAAAAGTACTTTAGTCACTGAAAATGCTTTACTGTACACCATGCAGTTTGTATCATTAAATGTTTTCTACAAATACTGTTAAGAACAAAGGTTATTTTACTTAAATTACTTTCTCTTTTCTCTTTTTTCCTTTTAGTGTACTTACAAATATCAGTAACATGAAGTGGGTATATGCCTCTCATTCCCCCCAGCAAGTCTAACTATATCAACAAAAATCCAATGTTTCTCAGCCTCTTTTTTTGTAAAGCCATATTTCATAAATGTTATTGCTTTATAGTTCCACATTTATTCATTAATTTAAGTATTGCTGGTCATCTTCTTATTCATCTTTATCTCTCAACTCTGGACTCTAGCTCAAGTCCAAGGTAATCAAGAGTCTTCTAGTCAACTCCTCCTCTGCATTTTTTCTGTGTCTCAATCATTTTCCTTTGGAGTAATGGAAAAGGTTTCACTGGCAGAGTCTCTCTGAGCCTTATTATCAGAAGAATGAGAAGCAGAGTTCCATTTTGTGTGATGGCTCAGTTATTGTTGAGCAAACATTTGTATTTCCCCCTTAGTCATTTCTGCATCATAAAATGACTTTGCTTCTCCAGGAAAAAAATATTCTGAAGACAGCTGGATACAAGCACCGTGAATCTCTCACCTGCCTCTCTTTGTTCCTTGATTGCTGGAATAAATTAGTTTGTCTTATTCTTGGTGTACAGTGAATAATAATTTTCCACAAACACTCTATCATCTCCAGTGATTAATATTTTGCCTTTCTGTCACAGTTTTGTCAGGATCAACCCTTTCTGCTGGTATGATTACATCTTTACTAATACAGGTCTTGGTTGCTTTCTTATAGCCAAGTTTGTATTATGCAAACAGTGTGCTCTTTCAATTAACAAATCTTGCTCTAGAGTACTAATAAAGTTAATTTTATGAAAGGACAGATAAGTAATACAGTCTGTTCCTACCAGAGTCTCTGGTAGTGTAGAAAATCTCAGTTTTTCTCTGTCAGCTCTGTCCTGTAGATCTCCTTGAGCAGTTTCATACTCAGTCAGTGTTTTTCATCATTTCAGTCTCTGATTTTTGCAATTGTATTAGTTCATCTGAATATCTGTTTAAGGCCTCTAACATTTTTTCCAGCCTTTTGTTATTTGAATTGATATACTCTTTAAAAGTTTGAAATCAGCTCTGAGCATGTTTGACTTACTTTTTTTCCCTCTAAATTGCTGGAACCCATCTCTTGTATGAGAGAGAGAGCTTGAACTGCTCTTTGCTGAACAGCTGCAGGATTCTTCCATGTCAGTGTTTTCTCTTTACCTTTTCTGGTTGATTTTCTTTCAGGCTCTCTAGGTTTTTTCTTTGCTGGCATCCCAGCAGTGTACTTACTTGCTAGTAACTGAATTTTACTAAAACAGGCCAAATTACTGGCCTTATCTGTAAGTTTCTTTTTTTTCATACTTTGAAAGCCAAAATTAAACTGTTGATCAGTGTGCAGCTGTCTTCAAAAGCCCCTCTTTTGTCAGAATGTTGTGCCCATCCCTGGGGAAGCTACTGCTGCCATTAATCGTTCTGTTGGCCTTCCTTTTCTATCAAAAAGGATAAAGAAAACTAAACAGGTATCTATTCCTTCTCAAATTTCCTTGAACAGGAGTAATTTACTGGGTCTGGCTCAGGGTTTAATTCTGGTTATCTATCCTTATAAGATAGACAGTAAGATGAAGGGACAGACACAAGGATTTCTCCTCAGATTTCTGATTCAGACTCAGAGGAAAGCTCAGTTTCTGATTCGTCCTGTGGTGGCTTATCTTTCTCAGGGACTATTTCCAGAATGGACCAGCGTTTTCAGTGGTAGTATACTTCAGTGTCTCAGGCCCTAAGAAAATACTGTGAGCTGTTACATAAGGAATTTCCAGAACCTTCACCTACTAATTTCTGTAAGTGTTGGAGGATGTGCATGTTACTGATTGAAGTTTTCCTTATAGTCAGCCAGCTACCCCTAAAAAGGCAGATATATAAAGTTCCTCAATCTTTTACATTTTCATACACTGTTCCCAAACCTGACCCAGCAGCTATAGCTTTAGTTAATCCCACTGCTACTAAACAGTTGCTAATTCCAATCCTACTCTTCATGATAAGGATGGGAAGATTATTGATGAGTATGGGGGAAAAGTGCATGCTTCTGCAACTTTGATTTTCAGAATTTTAAATTGTCTGGTTTGTATATTAAGGTATTTTCTGACTAATTGTGAAAGTATGAGGAATGTTTTGTCTGCAGTTTGTTCTTCTGAGGAAAAAAATCTGTTTTAAGTAATTTTCATTTCTTGTATTGTACAAGTTGCTATTCATTATTTACAACATGGGCATGATTCATTTGATACTTCAGGGGCTTTGTCTCCTGGTACTGTGATGAGGAGTTTTGCCTGGCTGCATTTTCAAAACCTCCAGGATGATGATACAAATGAGGTGTTAAATTTTCCTTTGGATAGAGATTTTTTTTTTTTTTGCCCCACTGCTGCAGAGGTGATTAAAAAGTGTGCCGAGAGAGTTAAGTTGATACAGGAAATCTGTAAGAATTTTCATGCCTTCTTTTCCAAATTTTCTAAGGGTTTCTCTAACCCCCCCTCGTCCAGTTTTGTTTACAAAAAATAACAGTCTCAACAGTATGCAGGTAAACACTTACCCTTTGGACTATCCACACCACCAAGGGTGTTTACAACTGCAGTTCTAACTCATTGCAGGCTACAGGGTGTCCATATTTTTCAATGTTCAGACAAATTTCTTATCTTTGCAGTCTTTTTCAAAGTGTCAGGTATCTTTTACTTGGGTGAGAAATCTCTTACGCAAGCTGGAATTCCAAGAGAATATTCACAAGTCTTTGACTCTGTCACACAGGATAGTGTTTCTGGGGTGTCCACTACATACCTCAGTTCAAAGAGCTTTTCTTCCTACAGGAAAAAATAGATCTGTATCTAGATTTATTTCTAAGGTTTTCCATGCAGACTTTGATTACTTTGAGAGAATACCTCAGGATTTTGTGTCTCATGGCATCTGATTCCCACGATACCCTTGGCAAGACTCTAAATGAGAAAGAAGCAATGGTATCTGAAGCCCCTCTGGTCCCAGCACTAACATCCCTTGTCTTTTCGAATTCCACTTTTGTGGTTTGTTGGAAGGGAAATCATTTGGTGGAGAAAGCAAATATCCTTAAATCAGGCCTCCCCTTTTCTCCTCCCTGTTCAAAGTAGTCCGCTACCACAGACACCTTAGACTTTTATTGGGGGAGCAGTTTTAGGAGGGATAAAATTGCAAGGTGTATGGGACACCAAGTACAGACACAATCACATAAATGTAAAAGAGATGCTTGCCTTGATCAAGGCACTCAACTGTCTGAATCATCTTTGGTCCCCAGGACCTCTTCTTGTTGTTACAGACATTACCATTGTAATGTGGTAGATCAACAAGCAAGGAGGAGCCAGGTCTTATCCCCGTTGCAGACTACCCATGTTAACTTGAGATATAGCTTCAGAGCACAATCTCACTCTATATCAGAGCAAAATTGTGTGGCAGACAAGCTGAGCAGGACAAGGGCAGACCCTCATGAATGGAAACTAGATCATGGGGCTTCCAAGATTTGATCGTCTGTGGGGATTTCCTCAAGTAAACCTATTTGCCTCCTGTCTGAAAAATCACCTGGCAAGATTCTGCTCCAGAACTCCATACAAGAAGGCCTGGAAGACTACTGATGCCTTTTTTTTTTTTTTTTTTTGGACTGGATAGTTTATCTGTGCTTTTTTAACCTTACCCTGGATATCTGTGGATATCAATGAAATTTCTGATGATTCAGGAGGAGTCCCCCAAGGTCATTGTGGTGACTCCCTTCTAGCCCACGTAAGAGTGGTTCTCCCTTCTTTTGGAAGTAGCAAGGACAATTACCCCAATCTTTCTCACATCAGGGGTGTTTGTTGTACTCTGACCCCAACCAACTTCAGTTGACTGCCTGGATGATAGGGTCTTAATTCCCTTTAGGCACCATTTTAGTGAGGATGTGCATCTGGTACTAATGGAGGCAGGAAAGCCTGCTAGTGGAAAATCATATATTAACAAATGGAAGAGGTTGTCTAGTTGGCACCAACAATATAACCAGCACCCACTCAGTACTAGTTCTCTGCTTTTACAATATTTGTATGAGTTACTATCCTGTGGGCTTTCTTACTCCTCTGTCAAGGTTCATTTCTCAGCCATTTCATTATGTCTGCCCATGGATCCTGCTCTTTTAATGCATTTTCATGATAAAATGTTTTTGAAAGTTGTTGTGCACAAAAGGCCTCCTGGAAAACTGTTGGTTCCTTCTGATGGTCTTAATTTTATGTTAGAGAAGCTACCATGTGCTCTGTTTGAACTACCTAACCTGGTTGACTTCAGGTTCTTAACATGGAAAACAGTTGTACTGATTGCCTTGACCTCTGCAAGAATGTCATCTGGGTTGCAAGCTCTTATGCTGAGTCAACCCTACCTCATTTTCCATAGGCGCAGGGTTTCTTTCAGAACTACTTCTGCTATGCCTAAAATAGTATCTGAATTTACTTTTAAGCCATACTGTCCATCTTCTATTTTCATTCCTGAAACTAAAAATCAGGGAGACATAGCTCACAACACCAGTGTGCCACCCAACAACAGCCCCTAAGGCAAGACAATGTACCCAGTACTTTAGTCATAGGTGACTCTATAGTCAAGCACACTGATGTCCCACTCACCAGGCTGAACAAGGAGAAAATTACAGTCAGCTGCCTGTTGGGTGCCAGGATCCGCCACATAACGCATGCACTCAAGTCACTGCACAACAAGTACAAATACGACTCTTGTCATTGTCCATGCTGGAGTGAATGACTTGAGACGTACCTCCCTGGACTACATGAAAAGAGACATGGAAGAGCTCTTGGATGATGTGACCCAGGCAGGTATGATCGTAGCCCTAAGTAGCATCCTGGCTTCGCCCAGAATGATACCACAGTATAAAAACAAAATGATTGACTTCAACAATTGGCTAAGCTTCTGGTGTAATTCAAAGGGTGTCCAGTATTTGTCTGCCTGGGAAGACATGATTGACAAACCATGATGCTTTGCTAGAGATGGTCTGCACCTGTCACCCCTGGGATTCAGGTTACTGGCTAAAGCTCTTGCCACCCCTATAGTGCCTTTTTTAGGCAAGGTTCAAAGGATAAAACCACTACCGTAACAGATACAAGCATACAAAATCTGAAGGTAATGCTACTCAGTGCTAGAAGGCTAAACCTCAAAATGCACTCTCTCGAGGCACTCCTAAAAATGGAGAACATCGATATCTGTGCAGTAACTGAGACCTGGTTCAAGGCTCCAGAGAGCACCCCTGCAATACCAGGCTACAATTCTTACCACACTTTTCAGCCAGAAAACCAAGACTGAAACACTAAAGGTGGAGGAGTGTCCATATTCACCAAGGATATTCACGCCTCCAGGCTTCAGGCTTCGTGCCCACTGAGTGGCGCACAGCTACATTTATCCCACTCCACAAGAGAGGATCCATCTTGGATCCCGGGAACTATTGTCCCATCAGTCTGACAAGTCTGATATGTAAGGGCATGGAAAGCATTATCATGGAACTTATAAACATTGGCAACATTCAAACACTGGACCCCACCCAGTTTGGGTTTGTGAAGGGCCGATCTGGTCTCCTGAATCTGATTGACTTCTTCGAATCAGTCTCCAGAGCTGTGGATGAGGGTAAGGCGGTCCAGCCTATCTGGACCTCGCCAAGGCCTTCGACACCATCCCCCACTCTGGAATCCTAGATAAACTTACTAAGCTGGGCAAGTCCCTATGTCACTCGATGGGTTGCCAACTGGCTTACTGACAGAACCCAGACTGTAAAAGTAGCCAACTCCAAATCCAGCTCCAGACAAGTGGATTACCTCCGGGTTCAGTCCTGGGACCACACTTGTTTGGCATTTACTTCCCTGAAGCACAGGCCAACACTAAAGGACAATGGCTAACAAAGTTCGCAGATGACTGCAAACTGTTTGCCATTATTGAATCCCCAAATGATGTGGATATTCTACAAAAGGGCTTACAGAAACAGATGCCTGGTGCCAGAGCCATGGGCTCAAGCTTAATGCCAAGAAATGTATAGTTATCAACTTTGGTATAAAAAACATGTACCCATGAATTACCACATAGGTGGCAGGACACTAAATATCGAAAGTGTGATGAGAGACTTGGGGACACAGGTGGACAGTGGTCTCACTTTCGATGACCACATTACCACAACAGTCAGGAAATCCTTCTATGTGGCACACCTCATCACTAAGGGCTTTTCATCCAGAAAAAAGGAGGTCATTGTCCCACTGTACTCATCCCTCATTAGACCCATTATAGAGGATAATGCCCCATTTGGTATGTACCTCACAAGACATCTGCAACAGATGGAAAGGCCACAGAAATACCTCACTAAAAGAATCACGGGCCTAAAGCAGATGCCATATGCTGACCGACTAAAAAAACTCCAGCTAAATTCTGTGGCATATCGTCTACTCAGAGGCGATCTCTGCTTAACATACAAAGCTATGTCAAACCCTGAGCTGTTGGACATGCTCCACTTAAAGAAATCCCAATCCATCAGAGCCACACGCTCCAGGGATCTAAACCTTATCACAATGAACAAAACATGCTGGAGGGGGATAGGTTCCTGACCCAGAGACTCCCCATACTCTGGAATAGACTGCCCATACATGTCAAGCAGAGCGCCTCATTGGCCCTCTTCAAAAGGAACCTTGATGATTGGATGGGAGATAAGAAATTCACCCTGGGGATCGTGTCAGTCGCCCTGCTAGACAGGGGTCCAGAGAAGTAAATATTGCGGGAAGAAATATCCAGGGAATTGTTATGGCTAGGCTTGCGTAGGACCTAGGGCCGATAGCCTAGTACCAATCTATGAACCTATGAACTCCATACCTTTGAAGACAGCTCTGGCACTATCTTGACGAAACTAAATCTTTCAGATCTTTAATTCAGTTGTTCATTTGTGTGCAGATAAGAAGGGGCAACCCTTGTCAAAGCTAACTATTTCCAAATGATTGTTTGAGGCTATTACCTTTTGTTATACTCGCCTCACCAGAACAAAACTGTTCCAGGCAGAATCTAGGCCCACTGTAACAGGGCGTTGACTTCATCTATGGCTTTTTGGAAAGGGTTGAATTCTGGATGTATTCTAGAAGCAGTAACTTGGCCCCCTGTACATACTTTTGCAAAGCACTATGAGCTTGATTCCTTCTCTGCTTCTAGATCAGATTTTGCTAGAACGATTACTCTCTGCTAGACTCTTCTCCTTCCATCGGTGGTAATGTACCTATTTAGCTTGGGATAGTGCAGTAGTGATCGGTGTGAAGAACGTAGTACTGTTGTTTCAGGCTAACTTGCTGTAACAGTAGATCACTGCTGCAGTAGCAACTCCCTCCATTCTCCTCATTTCTTGATATGTTTGTTTTTGCTAGGGTGTGAACTTTTATTTTTTGTTGCTCTTAGCATTGTTCTTTCAGGGCTTTGCCTCCCTCTGTGTGTTGGCATGAAAGCTCTGAAGGGCTTGGGGCCCAAACCTGTCCTTTTAGTCATATCTTCGTGAGTTGAGTAATGGTTTGGGTGCACGAAAGATGCCTTGATACTTTGGAAAATGGGTCAGCTGATATATTCTTGCAGGGTATAACCCATATAGCTTACGGTACTGCAGTAGTGATCATTTGAACATCTACTCTTATAGTAAGTTTACTTCTTTTTGGTGCTGATGCAGGGATTTAGTTGCAGATTTGTTAGATGTCATTTAGTGCATGAAAGTTGTGTTTAGTAATTTAAGCATTATTTTTTACTGGCTTTCATCGCTGAAAAGTAGTAAAGTAAAAAGTGCGTTTTAGTGTCTAAGCAGAAGACTGAAGTTAACATGGTAAGGGGAGCAGTAAAGAGAAACATTTTATGTCAGTGGATATTGAAGAGTCAGTAAGTAACGGATAGAGTCTGAGCTGGAGAAACAAATCATTAATATAGCCATTTGCGGTTTAGCAATTGTTGCTTGGGAAATGGAAAAAACATTTCATAATGCTACCATTTTTTTCTTGTCGCATTGATTTAATGCTTTAAATAGACAGTATTGTTTTTTTTTTTTTTTTAATCAGGCTCACCCTGTATGTGTATAGTAGCCCATTGAAATTCTCACTGACCAACTGATGATGTAAGATTATTTTCTAAAGGTTAGTAGGCCTTATTCCAGTTTTTTTTTCTTGATAGGTTTGTGTCGAGAGGCATGAGAGTTTTCCCAGCTGCCCACAGTGATTGTTACTCTTATCTGAAAGCTTTGTTAGCTGCTCATGTTCACTCAAGCACTTGTACTTAAAAGTATTGCCACTTGATGAGACTGCTTTTATTATCTTGTAATCTTACTGGCTAGCTGTGTGCTGTTATGTCATGGTCACTAAGCATATCACACCAGTTCTGCTATCTTTAATTGGCTGATGCTGCATAGGAAATCAGTGACACTGTAGCTTTCCTTTGTCTTCCTTTACAGACTGCTATACGTTAGTGACCCTTCAAAAAAATAAGGTCTTTGGTTAGATGCATGACCTGTGAGTTAATTTGCATTACTCACATTTGTGCGAATAAGGCACTGATTCTGCTATCATGTAAGTAAATTGCTGTTGTTTTAAAGAATCAACATTTCAGCCATGCAGATAATGACATCATATACAGCATTCCGGCATCAGTTTAGCTGAGGCATGCAGCTCACCCCCACATCTGTAAGTGCTCCTTTCCATATAATGATGTTTTTAGATGAGTTTGATTTTGCAGACATAATCACATTTTTGTTGGCCCATGTGACACTCCTGCTTACCTCATTTAGCATCCACCAGGAGTAAACTCAACAAAACATGTAACTGTTGTGTAGGCTGTTAATACATTCATGTTAACAATCAGGAATGTATATACTACTGTTCTTAACTGTTATAGACGCAGTTGTACACAGTGGCAATAGACATTCACTTCCAGATCTTTTCTACTCTTTTTGGCTACCGTTTCATGCCTCCCCAGTGCCTACAGACCGTCTGATACCCAGCCACTGATCGCACCTACTTGTTCCTATTTTTTAATTGTGTTATTTTATTTTCCCATATTATGGCCATAGCCCAATTCCTTGATATAAGGTGTGAACATTTAGGAGTCTACTGCATACTCCAACAGAGATTGTTATGGCTCAAACTCAGTTTGGCAAAGTCAAGCACATACTTCTGGTCCATGTGCTTCATGTCATTCACCTCTTCTCCAGTAACTGACAGCATGATAGTGGACAGAACCACCTCCCTCCACACAGCATAGATGAAGCTGCTGCTTGCTGCCATCTTCCCTCACCAGCATCTTCCATGCTGCAGTCATTAGTAGACCTTAGATAATCCAGGTCACAGTCGGGGCTTTATTGCTGTCTGCAGAATTTTGTTCGGAGTGGGTTTTTTTTTCTGTGCTGAAACTAAACCCTGGAAAAGTACCTTTTGCATTTTTCTTCTATGCTCATATTTAAGTACAAACCAGTACTTTTTCTTTGCTTTTTTTAATCTAGAATACATATAGATGACATCCTTTTGTAGTAATCCAAGCAAACACTTCAAGTAAAATGAATAAGACTTCAGATACATTTCTAACTAGAATACACAAAGAAATGCAGAAACATGACTGGATGACCTTCACTTCACTTTAATCCAAGATACACAGTATCAGTAAGCGCTTTCGTCTCCCAATAACGATCACCGTAAGAGACTTCTTCAGACTGAAATAGTAATCACATCAAACAGCACATGATGTATCACATGATTCCTACTAAATATATTCACTTAAAATGACATATACACTTAAAATAGCCTAACACTTATACCTACGCTACCTCCTAATGTTTTAACCCCTTCCTTTTTATATACATAGTGAATTCTTCCTTGTTGTTTAGTCCAGGTGGAGAACATGCATTTAATCTGACCTGCCAGCAATATTCTAGCCAGCCAAATTCTTCTTCTATATTCACAATATTAGTGGTATTTACCAGGGCTTCTAATACTAAAAATTTGTAATCTACCTTACAAAAGCCGCTTTTATAGTGTTTGCACATGGCATTTTTAGTATATCCTATATTAATAGCATATTTGTGTTCCTGTATCCTTCTATTAAGTTCCCTTGTCGTTCTCCCTACATAGAAACTTTTACACTCGGTGCAAATTATAAGATAAATCACATTTTTTGATTTACAGTTAAATAAACCTGGTATTTTAATTTTATTTTTTACCTATTGTTATTTCATTACCTTCAGGTATATAAAAAATTACACTTGTAACATTTAATCATACCACTTCTACGTCTATACTCAGATTATTTTTACTTGATTTACCTTGGAAATAATTTTTAAAACATTTTGCTTTCTTTTGGACAAAAATAGAGTTGACCCCTATTTTGCTAGTCGATTCACTATTAGCCTTAAACAACCCCCAAACATTTTTATGGCATGAGAGTCTACACTATTTTGTATAGCCATCGTCTTTTTGTATTCATGCTGATCTTTTTTATTTACTCAATTTGTTGTTATACCCATCCTTATATTCGTTTGTTCTTGAAATAATTTATCAACTTCTCCACTAAGGTAACCTCTTTTAACTATTGTATTACAAAAAGACTTAGCTTCTTCAGAAAAGTCATCATCATTCTTAGTCAAACAATTTATTCTATTCAATTGACCTTTCACTGCATACTGGTAAAATGTAAATAACTATTGTTCCGAGCATCTTTTTTATATATTTTAGCTACCAGTTTCTTATTTTCTTTAAAAATTGTTAGATCCAAGTAATTTATTGTATTATAATTATATTCATAAGTAAACTTCAAATATGTACATACATTATTAATATAATAAGTACAATTTTCCAACTCATTAAAAGTTCCTTTCCATACAAGAAACATAAAACGCAACATTTTTGTGATTTTTTGCCATTATATGAGTTGCTTTCCACCCATGCATAACAATATCGGCATAGCTAGGGGCTAAAGAAGCTCGCATCGCCACACCATTGACTTGTACATAAATGTCATAAAATAAAAAGAAATTGTAGCTTAAAGCTAATTCAATCATCTCCATTAATAACCCAATCATATTGTTGGTAAATTGTCTTGTTCTTAATAATTCCAACCTAACCATCTCCAGTCCTTCTATGTCAGGTAGCGACTTTACATCTAATTTCACTAAAATATGTAATTCATCTGCCATAACTTCCTCTATTTTTTTTATTATTCTTATAAACTCATTAATCTAAGCAAACATGTTAAAGGAAAAATGTATAGTGTTGAGTAAAGGATGGAATTTTGCACCATCTCCGAGGGCGAACAAATTAAACACTATAAATGATTTAAGAGATTATGTTCACTTACTGAATCGGACTGTGTTATTTGACAAAAATGAAGTTAGTAAATGTGAATTTTGTAAACCTATCTGTTTTAATCCTTCATTAGTAAAAGAGTTAGAAATGTTTCTTAATATTTGTGAAATTCAAATCATTGACATCTTAGATAAAAAAAAAAGCTGATTATAAGTACTATAACATGTCTCAAATGGAAAAAGCTTGCTTTGATGAATTTTTAAAAAAATGACAATATTTTGTGTATGAAGGCAGACAAAGGGGGTGCATTGGTTGTACTTGATAGGGATGTATATGAATATGAAATGAATGAGCTCTTACAGGATGAAATATTTTATAAAAAGACTACTATGAAAGAAGTAAAAAAGGGTTATGCTATGTTTGATTCCTGAATAGAAGAATGTTTTTTGGCTGGTAGAATAGATGAAAATAGAAAGTTTTTGACCAACACCAACCTAAAATTTAGTAAAATATATGGAATCCCTAAAGTACACAATAATTTAAATGACACCCCCCCCCCATTAAGACCCATTGTAGCGAGTGCTAACATTATAACAGAAGGGTTATCAGTCTTTGTTGACAAACCTTTACAAAAGGCAGGGTCTTTTAGCACAACATACATCAAAGACAGTTTTGATTTCATTAAGAAAATAGAAGTTATGGCAGATGAATCACATATTTTAGTGATATTAGATTTAAAGTCACTTTTTATACTATGACACCTAACATAGAAGGACTGGAGATGGTTAGGTTGGAATTAAGAACTAGACAATTTACAAACAATATGATTGGGTTATTAATGGAGATGATTGAATTAGTTTTAAGCTAAAATTTTTTTATTTTATGATAACATTTATGTACAAGTCAATGATGTGGCAATGGGAGCTTCTTTAGCCCCTAGCTATGCCAATATTTTTATGCATGGGTGGGAAGCAGCTCATATAATGGAAAGCAAATATAATGACAAAGTCACAAAAATGTTGCGTTTTATTGATGATGTGTTTCTTGTATGGAAAGGAACTTTTAATGAGTTAGAAATTTTTATTGATTATATTAATAATGTAGGTACATATTTCAAGTTTACTTATGATATACTGAAGGTAATGAAATAACAATAGGTAAAAATAAAATTAAAATACTGGGTTTATTTAATTGTAAATCAAAAAATGTGATTTATCTTATAATTTGCACTGAGTGTAAAAGTTTCTATGTAGGGAGAACGACAAGGGAACTTAATAGAAGGATACAGGAACACAAATATGCTATTAATATAGGAGATACTAAAAATGCCATGTGCAAACACTATAAAAGCGGCTCTTGTAAGGTAGATTACACATTTTTAGTATTAGAAGCCCTGGTAAATACCACTAATATTGTGACTATAGAAGAAGAACTTGGCTGGCTAGAATATTGCTGGCAGGTCAGATTAAATGCATGTTTTCCACCTGGACTAAACAACAGAGAAAAATTCACTATGTATTTAAAAAGGAAGGGGTTAAAACATTAGGAGGTAGCGTAGGTATTATAAGTGTTAGGCTATTTTAAGTGTATATGTCTTTTTAAGTGGATACATTTAGTAGGAATCGTGATATATCATGTGCCTTAAAAGGTGTATTTAAAGTGTTTGATGTGATTAGTATTTCAGTTTGCAGAAGTCTCTTACAGTGATTGTATTTGGGAGACAAAAGTGCTTACTGATACTGTGTACCTTGGATTAAAGTGAAGGTCATCCAGCCATGTTTCTGCATTTCTTTGTGTATTCTACTGTTTTTGCTACTTTGTGCCACTGTTGAAGAGACATTTCTAACTAGAAAATACTCATCTGGTGCATTCTCCATGCCATGTTATTTTGATTCACTGTCTTATTTATACACACACAAACTGCAGTGTATATACACAGACTCGGGGAAAACAGATCTGTTTATTTTCGTTTTGTTTTTTCTTATTCAAAGTTATTTACCATGATGGCTATGATTTAGTCCTTTCTCAAATTATTTTGTTTGCCACTTGTCAAATAATTTTCTGGCATCATATTAAGGAAAACATCAAAACATTCCAATTTAGTAAGTAATTTTTTATGCGACTGATATATATATATATATATATATATAACTGCACACACACACACACACATACATGTATATATTACTAGATTAGACTCTGTTAGTATGTCAAGAGGCAATAGTAATATGCAGAGAAAGGAGTAGAAGAGAGGCTTAGAATATTTGCAGAAAGTATTAGCTTCTTTTAAATAGAAAAGTTATCACTTCTCCAGACAATAAAATGGCGTAAGAAAGTTCTACCTATTGAAAGAGAAATTAAGTTAATACTTTGAACAGAAAAATAAAATTTACTAAAATTTTGAGGAAGACTAGTAGATGCTTAGGAAGTATTGAAACTGTTGTAAAACCAAGTTAAAAGAGAGAGAAATTTGATGTAGAAGTAAAAGCATGACAAAATGTGGAAATGGTGAATATTTCATACAGAAGCAGAAACTGCATCTTTAAAGTTGTCAGAAAAAGCGTATTGATAACCACATCTTCTTAGCACAAAAAATATGGACAAAGACAAAAATAATGGAGGGGCAAATATTAAATATTGCTCTTATAAACTTAGAAAATTTAGAACTAAACTAAAGGTGTTGTCTTACCATGCATTTTCTGAAGGATATGAAGGCTGAAACTCAAATGCCTGTCATTATTTAGGGAATTCAGCCCTCACTGTTTGCGTTTCTTTTATGAGGAATAGACCAAAAATATGAAACAAAAATCTGGACATTCTCTGAAAATCTGGACAGTTGAAACGTATGATGTTGTAGATGCATTTCATGAATGCTTTAATTGACTTTATGGTGGACTGTGAGAATTAGAATTATAAATGCAGAGGTGCTTCATTATGTTTTCTAAAATCTTTGACACTCAGATCGGACTAACATTTTGTAGCGGTTAACCACTTTTATCAAGTATCATGTTTACTTTGCCATCAAACTCGTTTTCTCTTGTAACTTCTCTCCTTGCATCTGTTTTAGTCCGAGATGTGTTAACATATTTAATAATTTACTGTTCCATTTTTCTGAGTGCATATGTTAAGTACTTGTCCATTAACCTTGAGGATACCCTGTGCCATGTAGAAATCTATGGTAACATTAATTGTAGTTCATAAGCACTGAAGTCTCGTGGCAATTTTGTTATTATTGCCAAAAACCTGTGGAAATGGAATGTTTTTTTCCTCATAACCTGGATAAAACTTCTTGAATACAACAGAGTATCTCCTAAGGCGATTTGGTGTTTTTTAAGCATTGGGACTTGGGCACTTCGCACATGTGTAGTTCAGTGGCAGGAACATCCCTAGGTTATTCTGGCACTTCTTCCTCTTAACCACAATACCTCACACCTCTGTTCTACATGTCCAAATGTTCTTCGTGTTTCACTGTTGCGGTTATTACATTTGGGTAATCTGCTGGCAGGTTGCCCTCAGTCGGCTTGAATAACAAAGTCTTGAGTCCTGCGTCAGTTGTTGTCTCCTCTTCCATGATGTCAGGTTATCAGGGGTATAAAACATGCAGCCGACGCCATTTTATTCAATCTTTCATGCCGCGCGGTGCCTGAAGCAGAAGCAGTTTGCAAGTGCCGGTCGTCCGACTCCTGAAATTGTCGTACTTAAGTTTCAGAACCAAACTCTTCAGACTAAAGCTAAGTACCCCGTTGGGGAAACTTTTTCTTGCTCCTTACCGATGTCAGTAAAAGTTAATAATTGCATTACTTGTGGGAAGCAAATACCTCATAAGGATTTTCATTTGTACTGTATTCCTTGCCTAGGCCCTGATCACAACGTGCCTTGCTGTCGGTTGTGTGCTAAATTTAACCAGCGCACTATTAAGCGTCGGTACATTTTTGCTTCTAAATTTTTTTGGTTCAACATAATTATCCTAAAATGTCATCGGTTAGCAACCCGACTACCCGGAGTTCATAAAAAACACAAAGCAGCCCCTGATTCTCGAAAAAGACAGACCGTCAAGTTCCAAAACAGACAAAGCTTCTCCTAAGCCAGTCGCCGGTTCGCTGGTAACTCAGTGAGCTGCTTTTGCAGCTCCTGATACCCGCTACTTTTGAGTCGCAGGCCTCTACCGAGACCCATTCGGAGTCCGGTATGCCGCGAGATTCTCAGAGTATTGAACCCGCGGATGTCTCTCCCTTGGATGGGTCCGGAGCCGCTGAGCAGGCACCGGCTTTTGAGGGTGTTTTCAGGCCTCTACATTTTTATATTAAACCGACGCCAGCAACAAAAACTATTTCTATTTCTAAAAAAATGATGCATGAGCCACGTGCTCAGGCCCCTATGCCTAAAAAACAAATGATAAAAATGGCTGAGGATTTAATTACCTTGATCAGGGGTTTCCAACCCCCCCTCTGTGCTAAGAGGCCTAGGCAAGGCACTGATTATGAATCTTCAGATCAGGTTTCCATTCTTTGTTTCCTCTTCTGATCAGGAATTTTCTATTCCACCCTATGAGGATTCTGATGCAGAGGAATCCATCCCATCTGCATCTCCTCCTCAGGATTACTCCTTTGGAGAGACTTTGCATACTTTAAGGGAACATTTTCACTGGGAAAGTCAGGATTTCTCTGAATCAAAAAAGAGGCTTGGGGATTTCCTTCCTCTTCCTCAGCATAGGCCTTTGACAATACCTCCTGTATTAGACATTGTTGATGATGTGTTCTCGGAATCAAGCATGGCTCCTGAATCCCTGCCCCCGGTTCCTAGTAAGCCAGACAGATATTACAGGGTTCCTGACTCGCACAAATTTCTTTTCAAAAATCCTGCTGGTGATCCTGAGACAATTTCTCAGGGTCCCAAGGGTGTAAAGGTCTCTACAGCCAAAAATTCTACCCCTTCTGATAGAGATTCCAGGGCGCTGGATAGATGCGGTAAGAAGGTTTATACGTCTGCAGCCTTGGCAATCAGGGCTTTAAACTGCCAGTTTTGTATGCTTAAATATCAACAGCATGTTATGGGCTTACTGAAACAGAAAATTATGTTGATTTCTGATTGTGCGGAAAATAGAGTTACAGGAATTATTGCATTCAGTAGAACAGGTTGGAAAGCATACTTTGCAATGTGGTTTTGATTCCTTGAAGGCCTCTTGTAGGGCCGCTGTTACTGGATCTGTGATTAGAAGGCATGCCTGGCTCAAGGAGCAAAAATCTGCCTGATCATGTTAAAGCTTGTTGGATGCACCTTTGTTTGGTAATAAGGCAGAAAAGGTTTTAAAGAAAATGGAAGACCAAGCTAAATCTATTCAAACTGTAAAAGATTTCTTGCAAGTGCAGCCACCCAGGTTCAGTAGGCACTGGCCTACTAAAAATTGGTCCTTTCCTGTGTCCAACAAGCCACTCAGGGCAAATCCAGGCGCTCAAAAGGCTCCAGGATTCTTACAGATCAAAGCAGTGGGGGTACCTCCACCCCCAAATCTGGAGGAAACAAAGCACAACCCTACAGTAAGCAGTCTGAATGACTTTCCTCTACCAACACCAAGCACTTATCTTTTGGCAGCCCCCTTGGGGGGAAAACTAGCACTTCATGCTCAAAATTGGCAATTAATTATCCAGGGCAAGTGGGTATTAAACATAGTATCCCAGGGGTACAGATTTCATTTCCATACTTTGCCAATTCCAAACGGATGGCCGGATCTGCCACAAAACCAGTGGGCAGAGGCCCAGAAACAAGTCATGTCCTTCATGGATATGGGGGCTATTCATCCGGTACCAGAAAAGGAAAAAGGACAAGGTTTTTATTCAAGATTTTTCCTGGTACCCAGAAAAGACCATTCTTGGCGTCCAGTACTGGACTTATCGATTCTGAACACGTTCCTGGACATTCCAAAATTCAAAATGTTGACTTTACTACAGCTACTGCCTATGCTAGGCAGGAATGCTTGGTTAGTAACTCTAGACTTAAGAGACATACCTGCATATCCCAATAAGGGAATCATGCAGAAGATACCTCCGCTTCAAAGCAGGTTTTTTGCATTACCAATTCTGTGCACTGCCCTTTGGCTTATCCACTGCGCCCAGAGTCTTTACGAAGTGCCTGGCACCAGTTATTGCATTCTGCAGACAAAGAAGTATTCAAATTTATCCTTATCTGTACGATTGTCTCATTCAAGCAGAGGACAAGGACACTCTTCTTCAACATCTGGCGTTTGTAAAAAGGCTTCTAGCATGCTTAGGGTACACTATAAATGGAAATAAATCACAACTGGTACCCTCTCAAATAATTACATTCCTGGGTGCAAGCTTGAATACAACTGCCCGGATGGCTTACCTCACTCCAGACAAAGGCAACTGACAACATGCTTCAAACAAATGGCAACAAAAACCCAGTTATCTGCAAGGCAAATTCTGCAGGCTTTGGGGTTCATGGCATCATGCATTCTACTAATTCCATATGCGAGACTGCATATGAAGAAACTTCAATGGTACCTAAAAAGTTTATGGAGTCAACATTGTCACAGCCTGGAAACAATTATTCCTCTCATTCCCTGCCTACAATAGGAGTTTCTATGGTGGGCAGAGACATGTCACCAAAACAAGGGACTGCCATTTACTCTACCACCTTCCGCCCAAACCCTAACTACAGATGCATCAGACTATGCTTGGGGGGCCCATCTGGCAGGGAGATGAATTCAGGGCAAATGGAGCCCAAACCAAATGCATCTGCATATCAACCAGAAAGAGATGCTAGCTGTTCAAAATGCTCTGACAGCCTTCAGCGTCTTACTTCATCCAGGACAACTGCTGATAAAGACTGACAACACCACAGTTATGTGGTACATAAACAAGCAGGGGGGTACACATTCCTACCCCCTTTGCAGACTAGCCATGGCTTTGTGGAACACAGCCTTGACTTTCCAAATAAATCTACAAGTTCAATTCCTGCCAGGAACGCAAAATACTCTGGCGGACGACCTAAGCAGAAATCTTATGGACCCACACGAATGGAAACTGAAGATGAGTGTTAACACAGAAATGGGTGAGCCTAGACATAGATCTATTTGCCTATCCCAAAAATTATCAGTTGGACAAATTTTGCACAAGAACTCACCACAAAAAAGCATGGAAAGTGGATGCTCTATCCTTCAGCTGGAAAAATCTATCAGTCTATGCCTTCCCCCTCTGCCTCTGCTTTCCAAGGTCTTACTAAAAGTCAGACAGGAAAAAACAAAAATGATCCTAATTGCTCTGGACTGGCCTCGCCAGCACTGGTACCCTCATCTAAGGAATATGTCTCACCTTCCTCCATTGTACTTGCCTCAAATACCTCATCTACTGTCTCAGCAGAACTATCAAATTCTGCACACTCCGCTCCAAACTCTGAATCATGCAGCATGGCTAAACAACTCATTATTCAAACACCTCTCAGTAAACCTGTGATGGATGTCATTTTGGAAGCCAGTAGGCCTAGTACTAGAAAATCTTATGCTGATAAATGGAAGAGATTCTGTGCTTGGAACCGAGCACAAGGAATAGACAAAGCAAAGCCCAATATTCCTCAGATGTTACAGTATTTGACTGAGATGCTTGACAAGGGCCTGTCTTTTTCTTCAATAAAAATGTATGTTTCCGCCATCTGTGCTCATTACAACACAGAGCCTCCCCTCTTTTCTCATCCACTGCTTAAACAGTACCTTAGAGGGGCCAAAAATTTAAGGCCTCCCAGAAGAGCACCACACTCCTGCATGGGACCTCAATTTTGTGCTGGAAAAACTCACCCTGCCTCCTTTTGAACCAGCAGCTACTGCAGATATAAAATTTCTATCTTGGAAAACAGCTTTTCTTTTGGCAGTCACTTCAGCAAGAAGCGTCTCAGAACTACAGGCTCTCATGGCAGTGGAGCCTTTTATTATATTTTACCCGGACAGGGTGTTCCTGAGGACCAATCCTTCTTTTATGCCTAAAGTGGTATCCAGTGTGGCTCTTAACCAGACCATTCACCTACCAACATTTTACCCAAATCTGCAGAACAAGGGGGAGCGGATTCTGCATTCATTGGTTGTACAAAGACAACTAAGATTCTACGTAAACAGGACCAAATCTCTAAAAGTCTGAGCAACTACTGGTAGCATTTGCTGCAGGATCAGAGGGGAAGGCTATATCAAAGCAGACTGTTTCTAAATGGATAAGCCACTGCATTCGTTTCTGCTATTTACACCATGGTAAACCTGTGCCCGAGGGGATCAGAACACATTCCACCAAGGCTGCCTCTACTTCAGCAGCTTTTCTCAGAGGGGTCCCAACCAAAGACATCCTAGAAGCTGTTCCTTGGAGTTCTGTTCATACCTTCACAAAGCATTATCATTTATCTCTCTTCTCCAAATCCAGGGCAGGCTTTGCCACTGCAGTCCTACAGGGACTTCTAGCCACTCCTAATGCTGTATAGTTCCATCCTCCCATCCATAGCTTTGGTATTCTACCCAAATGTAATGACTGCAGCAGTGAAACATGAAGAACATAGTACAGTTGTGTACATTTACCATAAATGTAGATGTTCGAGTGTATTCACTGTTGCAGTCCGTGTTACCCACTCACCATCCCCCTTTTCTATACCTTTTCTTTCCTTCACTATACTCAAAAGCCTTTGTGGTATATTTGCTTTTAGTTGAAGGTAAAGTTTGTTTTTTTAAAAGTGCATTTATATATTTACTATTTATTTATGTATACATTTTTGCTCCCCATTTGGGGGGCACCTGACATCTGGGGAAAGAAAAACTGAATAAAATGGCGTCGGCTACATGTTTTATACCCCTGACGACCTGACGTCATGGAAGAAGAGGCAGCAACCGACGCAGGACCCAAGACTTTGTTATTCAGGCCAACTGAGGGCAACCTGCTAGCAGATTACCCAAATGTAATGACTGCAGCAGTGAATACACTGGAACTTTATGGTGAGTGTACACAACTGTACTTTTCTTCCACACACAAAATGTATTTGATTAGATTTCAAGCAGCCCAAGGCTATCTTTGGGAAAAAATTCTGTTTTGTGTCTGGTTGCATTTTGGGTCTGTATTATATCATCAAGCACTTAAAAAAGTGAATGATGAATAATCGAACCCAGGTAAGCGAAAGCTTACAATCTCGAAAGCTCAGAACGGCGATTTTTTTCCAAGAGAAAAAAAATTCCTGTTCCAAAAAAGAAAAAAAAAATTGAAATACATAAAATGAGGAGCTTCACCCCCCACACACCCCAATGTGGGGGTCTGTGCCCCCCACACACCCCCTACTTAAATATACCAACTCCGAGATCGCACTACAGTGCCGAAAATGGCAAACTAAGGAAGCGGCCAAGGAAATTCTTTCCCTGGGAAAGAATTTGCTTAAAAGCCGTTACTCTGTTTTGCATTTTCGTTGTTTTAAGTTCGACTAAGACACATTCGATATAATGCATCTTCGGTTATCTAATAGGAACCCAAAGTTTTGTCATTCTGTTTGGGAACTATTGGGCCTATTTTGCTTTAGATGAACACTTACTGTAGCTGTTAAGGCATTGTTCTCCTACCATTGTGCTGAGGTTTAATGTTTCTTTAGAATTGTTTCACGTCCTTTGCCCTTTTTCATCTGTCACACTTTGTTCCTCAAATACGTGTGATTGCAGCAAGCGAATTACTCATGATAGCCGTCGCTATCTATGCTAAATACTTAATTTCATATCATTCAAGTTGTGTGATGTTTGTAGTAAATTTGGTAAGTCAGATTTAAAGAGATGGGAGAAACAACCGCTTGCCTTTCTGTTGGGACATCATAACATTAAGATAAAGAAAAAGAAAAGTGTCAGCAACTCTTTTTTGGTTCTTCAGACAAGCAGAGGGGGATCTCTTCCTTTTCCCTTTAGTCATCTAGATCTGTTCTGGTCTTCTAAGAAATTTTTCTTTGTCAACTTGGGTAAGTCTCTTAAATAGGTAACCATTAAGGCTAAACATACTAAAAGTAGTTCGGATCAAAACAGTGACTTCTACAGTTACAAGTATCAAAACCACAGCAGTGGTGGATTCTTACCTTCCTAGTTCTCAGTTTTTGGAAATGTTGGTGAGATACATATCGGGTCCTGCTTCTCCTGTGTTACCTGCATACACTGACTTGATGAGCTGTTTGCTCTCTTCCTCCGGTCCAGAGGTTCGCTGCTGCTGTTGTCATATCAGTTTATGCATAGGTTGACAGTTTCTGCCCCTTCCTTTTCCTTTGCACTTTAAGAGACACAAAAGTGGAATGGATGCAGAGACTTTGTTAATTCTGTGCTTTAGGTAGCAGAATGCCATCCTGTAGCCACACATTTTCTATCGTCTGTTCCTCCAGCCTAGGGTGGGCTGAAATGTGTACTTCCATCATAGTCTTCTTTCTTTGATGAATCCTGTTGGTTTCATGCCTCTTTTAAATTGGTAGGGGTAACAGAATCCTTAAGCCTGCTTGCACTTGCATTGGTCCTTTTGTGAGCTTTAATGTTGGGTCATTTGATTCTAGTGGCATAGATTCAGCCTCCTGTTGGACAGACATTAGGTTTAGCGCTTACTCACCCATCATTGGATAGATCTGCATTGACACTGCAACCGCAGGATACACAGGTTCACAGATGCCTACTACTGGAAAGTCCAGCATG